>NC_051180.1:129550781-129850781 GCF_013339695.2 Rhipicephalus sanguineus | reverse complement strand
AAGTAATAATGAGGGTGTTATCGTGATTATAACATCAGCCAATGGTGGAACTGCCGACAATCGCGTCATATTTTGCGGACTAATACATCATTTGTCGAGAGAAGAGGGAGCGATTTTCAGCTGACTTTGAGAATTTATTGTAAATTCCAGGCCGTGCGCATCGCTATAATATTTGGCTGGCGTGTTCTCGGGAGCCTCGAGTACCGATCGGCAGCGCTTTTTGAGCATGCTCGAAAAGTGTTGCAGGGCCCCTTTAAAAGAAAACCCGACGAACACGGGGCGAACAGCGATCGTCTTGTGTTCGTTCCGTGTTCTTTTTGCGCCTTGTTTTTTTCCCCTGCCGTCCATTAAGTATGCGATCGTACCAACTTGCCTCGCTTTCTATCCTCCGTAAGACACAATTCTTGTCTATCGAGACCAACAAATTAATGTCAGTAAGCACACCACTGTGGAAAAAAATTTAAATTTTACATGTAATAGGAATTACTAATATAAGCTCACAGGTACACCTGAAGCACACGGACCTCTGTAAGAGAAAGTACTCTCTCTGTATTGAACTAATCCCTTCATTTACTTGATACAGCTTGGTTTAATCACGCACCTTACGTGTTTCGTCCATTTTACAGATTATTCTCTGTTCCCTCCCGACTTTTCAGAAAATAAACTAAGCCATTTTCGTCTGTATCATATTGCGGGAACGCAGTATCAAACCAATCTGCAAGGCTGTTCTATTCATTTTGTAGTCACAGTCAGCAAGTCAGGGTCTTAAAAGCCAGGTTGAGTAAAATTCTTGCAGCGGAGTTTCGTAAGCCCCCACACAGGTGACGCTACAAGTCCGTCGGGACGAGAGTCACTGTATATGGTACCTTTAGGTAGTAGAGTTGCACATAGGTCCGGCTAGCAACTACAGCTATGCGGTGAAGTCGGACTTCGTTTCTGCAGGAGACATGCCTACCGTGTCGCCGATTAACCTATCTGGCGTGTCGATAAACATTGGCTGTCGATGGCTAGTGTTAATTCAGTTCGCTGCAGCGGCGGCGTCGAGGAATAAAAAAATTGGCCCAAGCGGCAGCTTCTCCGCAATGCATGGTTGATAGCGGCGTTTGGAAGACAGATGCGCAACTATGCTACCTAAAGGTAGCAGAGTTGCGCGTAGATCTGGCTAGCGACCAGATATATGCGGTGAACTCGCGCTCTGTTTTTGTCGGCGACGTGCCTACCGTGTCACCGATTAGCATGGATGGCGTGTCGAAGACCGGCGATAAACATTGACTATCGATGACTAGTGTTAATTCAGTAGCGGCGGCGTCGAAAAATACAAAAAAATGGCCCGAGCGTCAGCTGCTCCGCAATGCATGGTTGCTGGCGGCGTTTGGAAGACGGATGCGCAGCTCTGTTACCTAAAGGTAGCATATGCAGTAACTCTAGTCGGGACGTCGGGGCTGAAGGGCGTCTCAAAAGGGATCCTCGCATTTAATGACGGCAAAGCACTAAGTTTCATTCGGACATTACTTGCTGGAACTCTGGCGTCTGGGTCACTGAATTACCAGGGAGTTCGTGCAAAGGCGTAAGCTTCCCATTTGCCCGAGGGCAGAGGGCAAACAACACTAGCTTTAGTGATGCACTAAGTTAAATAAGTTTGTTTACGCAAGGTTTATTCCAGCAGTATATGCTATATGACGAAAACAAAACGACGCCACTGATTAGAGCGGTGTTCACTTATGACAGAATTTTCGGCGGACAAATAATCACGGCCTGCTAAGCACACACCCTAAGCACTGTTGAATGAAGATGTTGATATACACAGAGCAAAACTCACTAATCGTGGGTAAACTGTTTTTAAGTTCTGACAAGGATATAAATTTTGGACAAGGTTTTGATAAAATCTGTTATTAACACCAACTTTCCACTACCTGTGAGTTGTTTTCTACACCGACCTGTAACACAAGGCATGCAGGCATTGGCAACTTTAACCTACCTACTTGCAGGAATGTATATGGCGAAGGTTAATTGAGTTCATTGGTGCTGATATCGTGGAACTCCATTCCACTTTAAATTAAACTTGCTCGCAACTTTAACTTGACCTGTAAAATACATTTTTGTAAATTATCCATGTTGTTAACCAAAGTTAAGTTGACGTCCATACTTTTTTACGACTCACCTGGTACATATTCTTTCTTTTTTTTTTTTAGTTCTCGATTGTAAGCTCGATTGTTTCGGATATTCAACGCAGTTTATTATGTGCACTAACCGCGCTAATTCACTTCTAATACCCATATCTTCTGTGTTTTTACAATGTATACATTTAGTCGTTCTTGTACTGCTTGTGTCTTTAAAATATTGCACATATTTTGTATTTAATGTCGTGTATTTAATTAGATAAAATATATCATTAAAGCTACGCTGTTATTGCATGTGTGTATAGATTCATAATCATATTAACCGCCAACCTCGGTGATACGATCACAGCTCATACGAATTTCGGGGTGATACGAATTTTTCGTTGGTCCCGGCCAAGGCCCATTGGCTTGCAGCGTAATGGAGTACGGTTGTTGCGAACCGATTTTCACGCAGAGACGTTTGATACAAACGTGCGCTACCGCCCAGGTACAAAGAGGTGCTGTCCACGCTGTCGCGGAAGACGCGCCAAGTACGTGCGAGCACGGGAACGCAAGCGTGGGCATACGCGCCGCACCGCCAAATCGTCAGAATCACGTAGTAAGAAAAAAGACTTTTCGAAAGGTGGACAAGGACCGAAAGAAGTCGAGGATGGTCTTGGCGAAGAAGTCAGGCCTCACAACGTCAACGTACGCGACCGTTGCTTCGCACTTGTGCGGGCACGGTCGTAAAACAAAACCAGAACACAGGACCGTGGTTCTGTGATTTTGTGGGCTTGATCCATCATGTGAAAGCGCTTTTTTTTGTTACTTTTGCTGCAGTACTGCGGTGTCGTGCAAAAAAAAATTGGGGGACGCTTAAGCTTCGCCTTTAAGAGTTGAACGCGATAGCGATATCCTGCCCCTAGTGCGCTCTTCGAACACTACGAGTGTTTAACAGAATGCGCGCACTAAGGTGTGTGCCTTATGTAATGGGTAGCATGCTTTAAACCAGAAGCAATTATGCGCGAGAAACTTTTTCGAAGTTGCGATGCACCCACTACGTGGTCTTAAGGGAATACGCGCAGTATTCCCTTAAGTTACTTTCAGTGCCGCTCCAAGCAGATGCGTGGCTGTGTGGTAGAACACCTGCGTGCCACGTAGACGGCCTGGGTTCGATTCTCACTCGAACCCAACATTTTTATTGTTTATTTTATTTGCAGCTTTTTCGATTTTTCGGTCACGGACAAGATGATGATTTTTCGCTCACAACCAACGGCGCCAACGCCGACGGCGGAATTTCTGCGATACGAGCTCTTTAACGCTATCGCGTTAAAAGCATACTAAAACTCGGAAGGGGCTACTGCTGTCGCGGGTCACAACGCACCTGGTTCATTAATTAAATACGCGCGTACGGACCGTATATTTACGAGTGGTGGTATGATTGCCGACATCTAAAAACTTAACTGACAATCATTCAGGGTTGTTCCTGACGTTGCTGCGGCCCTGGTAAAAAATAAATGAAAATGTAATCCAGCTTTCTTTTGTCGCATGGTAATTTTCCATGCTTTCAGGTGATACGAATTTCGGATGATACGAATATTTTTGGGGGTCCCGTGAGATTCATCTCACTGAGGTTTCACTGTATATAGAATACTCAATTAATAAATTTGACCGCTAACTAGCCACACAGGCTAACGTTCCAAATAGTTTTGTAACCATTTTTGTATTTATGGATTGAATAAACGCTGATTGATTGATTGATTGATTGATTGATTGATTGATTGATTGATTGATTGATTGATTGAATGATTGGTTGATTGATAGCAGCGGCTACACAAGATTCTTGTGATGACTGTCGTCGTAATACAGCGGGTAAAGTGCTGTGCTGCTAAGGGCGCGGGTTCAGTTCACCGCCACAGCGGCCGCGTTTAGATAAGGAAGGAATGCAAGAACAGCCCTGGACTTAGATTTACTTGCACGTGAAGAACACCAAGTGGTCAAAATATACCGGTGTCCCCATTACATATGCTTCATAATCTCAAACTCCAGATTCTTTTTTAAGTTTATGACGAGAATTTAACTTCAATAATAATAATAATAATATCTGGGGTTTAACGTCCCAAAACCACGATATGATTATGAGAGACGCCGTAGTGGAGGGCTCCGGAAATTTTGACCACCTGGGGTTCTTTAACGTGCACCTAATCTAAGTACACGGGCCTCAAACATTTTCGCCTCCATCGAAAATGCAGCCGCCGCGGCCGGGATTCGATCCCGCGACCTTCGGGTCAGCAGTGGAGCGCCATAACCACTAGACCACCGTGGCGGGGCAGAATTTAACTTCAAGAAGGTTGAACTATACAATAAGCCACAAGAATGGTTGAAACTGTGGTTGGGCCTTCACGAACAAAGTTCAGTGAAATTCATTCATGAACTGCAATGCTGTCGTCTCACTCATATATTAGCGCCAACAAAATTACGAGAAACATCTCGTAGAGGCAAGCAGCGATAATTTGACGCGACGTGACCAGTCGCCGTTTCGAAGAGAGAGAATTATCACAAAAGCGTGGGACAGCATCGTTTCGAGTTTAAAGCCTCTTTCAGTTTTAGAGCGTCAGCTATTATGAGCTCACAATAACAGTCGATGCAAGAACGCCAAAGGGAGTTATTGAGGCCTCGTGAGAGTGTACGATTTTGCCTGTACTCTCCTAAGCGTTATCTGAAGGTACTGTCGACATTGTTCTCGGTTTTCCTGTTGTGCATTTTATTACAGCACAGGCCACTAACGACACTAGGACTACAGAGTGAACGCTAGCAACAGACGAAAAAAAAAAGAAAGATGAGAGACAAAGCAGGATGTAACGGCATGCGAATATATCCAGCCAGCCAGAACTGTACAGGAAACGACCGCCTTCCAGATAGCGTTAGGGCGCAAAGCTGAGAGAATCGTTAATTGGGCAGTGGGGCAGATAACAGAAACGTTATAGCACTGTTGCTAGATAAGAAGTAGGGATGTGATAGGGGCTAGCTTGTCGCAGGCATAGGTAACTTTCAAATATAACGAAGGGATGGCCATAGAAAGAAGCCTAATTAGCTCACCTAGGCTAGGGGTGATTACTTGTCTCCTTCCCTATCATTCATCATCGCGGTCGTTTCATTGTCACTGCTGCCATGGTTACGACGAGGAGGGTGATGATGACGATGTCTTTTTTTAGATGCGAAGCATCTTATGGCGGAGTTCGAACCGGTGGTGGTGGTGTGCGGCGTGACCACCCTTACTGCGCATGCGCGAACCCTCACCCCTTCTCCTCTCCCACTTTCTTCCTCACCACTTCCCCTCCCCCTCTCCACTTCCCCTCTGAAACGCGGGCTCGACATGCCGAAACGCTGCTTCGCATCGCCTCATGGTCCCCTTTAGCGGAGATGGTGTGATTTTTCAGAGGAGGACTGACATGCAGTGGTGCTTTGCGGAGCTGTGCTCGCGGAACAGTGTTATGTGATTTTCTGTAGCAGCAGTGTAAAGACCCGACGACTGGACTTGCCGCATCCAACTAATATTGTTTCAATATTGCTTGCGCTCACTTTACCGTACATTACAGCGAGATGTAAAAAGAGCACGATATGTCAGCTGTTGCTCTAAAATGCGCAACTTGTAGTAACCGACTTCGGTGTTGTACTGAACGGGTTGACTATACCTTGGTTGAATACACGAATCTCGGCAGCAAACATCGTTCGTCCTGCGAATTCGGTCAATGTTCGTGAAACAGTACTTTTAAGGGATGAAACACTTTTATTGTAGTTGTTGACGTTTACAATATATGGTTACAGTAATTTGCGCTTATATTTCAAAGCTGTCTATAGCAAAATGAAAAAAAACAAAAAACAAAAAAACAGCATATCCACGGAGTGAATGATGATGACTGGGCGAAGCTGCGGAGGTTCATCGGTAAACCGTGAATCTTCCGTGAATTCTGCCCAGTACATCATCACCGACGTGAGATCGGGCGCGTTTATACTAAAGGTTCGATGAGAGTTATGACGACTTGCAGCTCACTTTAATTTTACATGTACGCTGTGAATTTTCATTTTTTAGAAAACCTTGCTTTGGAAACATCTGGCGTCTTTCGTTAAGCAGCTGGCGTCTTTTCGTTTTGCTTTAGAAACATCTGGCGTTCTTTCGCTTTGCTTTTACAAAACATCTGGCGTCTTTCGTTGGTTTATTTCATCAATCAACGGCGTTTTGAACAAAATTTTTATTGTTTAATCACGCACAGGAGAAATCTCACCAGGCACTACCTTGGAGGTAAACAATGGCTGCTAATGGGAATGAGAGACAGAAGAAGTCGGCTTTTAGCTAACACTTACACTTCTACTTCTACTAACGTTTCCTACTGGAACATGTCAATGGCTGATAATGGGGAATGAGAGACAGAAGGATTCGGCTTTTAGTTAACGCGCACGCTGCGAATTTTTTATTGTTCAACAACGCACAGGAAAAATCTCCCACCGGCACCACCTTGGAGGTCAAGATCTGGTACTAGCGTTACGACTGGTTACGCACTACTACTACGACTACGAGGGACGAACGGGTGCCGCCTTAAGGAGCTTCGCCCCTAAAAAAACACAAGTGAAGCATTGTAAATAAGAGCGCTTTCTATTAATTATCTCCTCAGTTCTGCGTGGTGGAAATTCAGCATTTGTAATTCTTAATTGAATTATTTCAGCTGTCTTGTTTCGAAGTTAAATGTTCATCATTTCTTTCTAGCAAGAGCAAATTCGAAATCTATAAAAGGGCGTAAATCTGAAGAGAATTTCCGAAAATTTATTTTTTAAATTTATATATGAAAAGCATAGAAAGACAAGCTACGGTAGAGCCGCCGGTACCGTCGTCATGATATTAATGTTAAAGAAGCACGCGCATAAAAAAAAGAAAGCAAGAAAGAATGAAAGAATAACAAAAGAAAAAAAAATATCAGAAGAATCATGTACACGTGCGATCTCTGGCGTTTGAAGAACGCCTCCAAGGGCTGAGTCTGCATTCACGTTTTTGGTGGACAGACCCTACTTCGGCCAAGGATAGGACAAGCAGCAGTGGTATGTACCATCTTTAGACTTGATGCAATCGTCCGCTACTGTAACCTCGTGAAAACCAAACCGAAATCGATAACGCTTCCCTCATAAAAGTCATTCTAATTCGAAGCTTGAAACACACTGGCATCAGATGGCAAAACTTTCATTTGTTGCAACCAAATGTCGCGATGCAGGAGGCACTGATACGCGTGAGAAAGCTCGATCGACACCAAGAAATAAGATGTGCGTCTGTTAAGCCACGATACCCAATTTGCGATCATAATCGGTGTTATTTGGGTTAATCTCTGGGCGTTCACAAACAAGCTGGCTGAGTTTTAGCGCGTTTGGCCGAGCACTTAATTTAAAATTGAAAATTTTATAAACATGCAAGCGGCCCGAGAGTTGGGCAACATGTCGCACTCGCGAGCCGTGACGTGTGCATTCCTGCAAACGATTTTGTTCCGTGGTCAGCTGCACGTGCAATCAAGCTATTTCAGCTTTGTTCAGCTTGGCATTGAAATTGAACGATTTACAGCGGCTGAAACTTTGGTAAAAGACGATGGCTCTGCTCTATGCAGCACATGACGTCACAGACGCCATGGCAAAATGACGGTCGATGGCGGTGGGCGGGATTTAAAGCCGTCGATTTCTGGGGCTTATTTTGCACTGAAATATTCTTTTACAATGCATTTTTCATATATGTATAGACACAATAGGCCCTCTACTTCTATTTTTCGCTGAAAACCGCGAAATGTTGAGTGACCGTGTCATGGCCCCTTTATAAGTACGGCCTTTCAAGTGCACCTAGATGTTACACTATAGTATGAAGCGCGCGCTGCCACTACATGTCTACTCGTATATTGTACTCACCTGCTTGTGCAAACATAAGTAGTATTTACCTTAGTAAACACGAGTAGTTGCACACCTCGATGATGTGTAGGCCCTGCTGTGCACGTCTATAAGCGAGCCATTTTAGCACGCAACCGTGTTTTTTTACAGCGAAAGCTGTTATGAGATCACAACAATGGCTGTTATTGGCGCCGTAGTTGTCCGCCGCCGCCGCCGCCGGAGTCCGTAACCGACATCCCGCGAAATAATAATAATAAAAAAAACGAAATAAGAAAAAATACCCTGGATGGAACGCGGTTCAAACCTGGGCCCTCTGCGTGGGAGCCCAATATTCTACCACACTGTCATGCCAGTGCTTGAAACTTATTTGCAAAAAAAAAACCCCTATACAGGCCCCACGTCGGGAAGGAACCACATTAGCATATGTAATATAGCATGGTAGAAGAGTAAAATAACAACCAGGCATCACACGACTCGAATTCTGTAACCAGGCATCACACAATGCGAATTGCGTAACGAGTAGGTTGTTGAATGCTTCCAACCCATTACAAAGGGCTCTGCCATGTTCATCGGGATCGTGTTCATCGGGTTTTCTAAGTCCGTAACGGTAACAACAACAACAACAAAACAACAACAACAACAACAACAACAACAACAACAACAACAACAACGACAACAACCTCTTACGTTAGAAACACTCGTGAGAGAAAATTTTAGACAATCGTGACGGCGTGCGCATCATCAGGGAAGGCGGCTTGCCAATTGCAAAGTGCATTTCAGAAAGAGCACTTACGAACCCCGACACTTGTTAATTCAGCTTCGGTGCTTTAACGCATCACTTTTGCGACTGTATGAATCTCTGCTTGCGTCAATGAGCGGTGAAAGTGTGTTCGCGTTTATACGAAGGGGTGATGAGAAAGTGAGCAGCCGGCGCTTCATGAAGGGCGTGGACATCACCCGCATATTCAATCACTAAAAAAGACAAGGATAGATGTTGCACCAAAGAGAAGGAGTAAGCGCTCGCTTTCAACTGCAGAGGCAATCGCCGAAGTCCGTCTTCCTTTAATCACCACTTCGGTAGCCGTGAGTCCCTTGACCGAGGAGGCCGAGCCGCTTTCGAGATGGTCGACTCGGCGACGAAAAGACGGAGTGAGCGATAAACGAATGCAGTCGGTTACAGTGGCACAGGGGCTGCTCCTTTGCCTATTCGATTACGCCCCGGCGTCGAAACAGTATAACTGCGTTACAACCTCCGGACATCGCGGGAGTCGGAATCGGGCAGATCCGAACATCCCGTCCTATCGCCTCTCGCTTGTAACCGCGCACGCGAAGCTTGGAGGGAGGGCTGGGCTCCTTTACGATTCTGCCGGCTCCTTACACGCTGGAGAAAGAGAGGCCCGGGGTACGACCAAGTGAGACGGAGAGGCAACGCATACTCCGTCTTCCTAATTCCGTGCAGTGCAGCCGAGGCTACGCGATCCGTCAGCCGTCTATAGGCCCGACAAACGAGCTGCTTGTCCCCAAGAAGAAAGCTAGTCCATCGTACGTGGCCGATTAGTCCGTGATCTTTCCCGATTAGTGACGTGACGCGAGGGATAACTAATGACGGAAGAGTGACAAGACTCTCTTTCGGGTTCTCGTCTCTAGTTGGACGAGGTAGCGAGTAACATCGGATGCAGTGCACGGAGTTGGCGACACGGAGTACGGTGAGATGTGTAGTGAAGATCGCATTCGGCAGCTTCGGGAAAGTGAGCTCTCGAGATCGGTCCTCGAGAGAGTGCGTGCATAGGTATATACGCGCGCTCCTGTCTTTCTCGGACGGTGCAGTGTTGTTCGAGCTGCGAGGCGTACTCGGGCGTTCACTGTACACAAGGCTCAACGAAAGATAGTGCCGCGTTTTCCGCGCTGGTTGCAGCATTCGTCAACTGAGGAGTGAGGCGACTTGATTTCGTTGCGCCATGGGAACGAGCGAATTTCTATCGTGAATTGTGACGAGGCAGCGTAGATGAACTAACAAGGCGCACAAGACGGGGTCTAGCGCTGAACTCTGAAATTGTGTGTAATAAGCGATTGTAGTCTAAACAAATCCTCAGTTAAGCGTGAGATTAGCGTTGAAGTTGGACTCACACTCTCTAAATGTGCAAGGCGTCTTGTTTCCGTCGCTCTCGTCACAGTGACTGTTCATAACTAATAAACTTCAGTCAGTAGAAGGTACAGTCGCAAAATTATTGAATAATCTGAAGTGGTTAAAATTAATCCGTAGTTCCTCATGTGCCTAATAATCATGTCTTAATTTTGGCACATTGAACCGCACAATTCAATTAAGTTTTACATTTTTTGTCAGACATTGAAAAGGCAGTTTGATGTCGCAAATTACGCAGCATCTTCTGCTCAATACTGTCGAGGAGGCGAGTACATCACAGACAAGAATGAAGCTCGACCTCAACTGTGCGAGCGATCAAATGATGTTCAACTACACGCGGTGCCAAGCAATCGGAGTCGTTTCGACAGCGCCGCAATTTGTTGCAACTACAGCGCGTACAATGTATGCCCACTGGAGCCTTGTATCGAAGACGTTCGTGACGTCACATAGTCTAAGGTTTCCTTAGGAGTGTCCCGAACACGTTCTGCGTTTGACCTTCGGCACACAGTTGCTACCTGAGTAGCATACGGTGTGTTAGAGCGTCGTCCAAAGTGCATCGGTAGATCTAGGCCTTTCCACGTGACGTTAGGACTTAAAGTGCGGATGTATTGCATTATATTCGTTGTAACACAAGTGAGGCAAAGCTTGTTCCAGAAGCGCCGCCTTGTACTCAGGATATCTGCAAAGGAAGCGGTGAACAGCCAATCGCCCTGACAAGCCGCATCGTCCTAACGAGCTGCGCCCCCTTACGGTGGTCTTGTGGTTATAGTGCTCGACTGCTGACCCGATGGTCTCGGGATCGAATCCCGGCCGCGGCTGCCGCATTGCAATGAAGGCGAAATGCTAGAGGCCCGGTATTTAGATTTAGGTGTACATTAATGAACACCAGATGGTCAAAACTTCCGGAGCCCTCCAACACGGCGTCCCTCATAATCATATCGTGGTCTTAGGACGGAAATCCCCAACAATTATTATCATTAACGTGCTGCGTCAGGTCCCATCAGCCGAGGAATTAAACACTCCAGTGCTTCAAACGGGAGGACGCCTGGGAGATTTGGCACAACAGTCGAGCTTTGGGGCCTGGGGCACGGTACGCTATAGGCCTTCTGCTATATATTAGAGGTGATGCTAGCGCTGCCAGGGGTCGCAGGTCTACGCGAATCCGGTCACGCCGCATCCAGGTTAAAAGCCAAGGCTCCCTCTTGTATGCAAGATACGCTATGAACTAGCCGCACTTGAGCAGGCGGGTGTCGGTGTCCGATTGGAGTGGGTTCCACGTAGTTATTGCGACGTGCCTGGCAACAAGTAGGCCATCAAACTTGCGGCAAGCGTACGCAGTATCGGTCGCACGCTGACGTCCCTGCAGCGAAGACACTCTTCGTGCAAGTATCCTTCCTTCTCGTGAATGGGTCACGATGGGACCTATCGTTGGCGGTCGAGGCTATAAAGATAGTGGGCGCATTTTGGTGAAATGCCCCGGAAAAGGTTGAGCAATATTCAGCTCACCATCCGTTGTAACCTCATACGAATGCGCCCCCGACCAGCGTGCCGCGCACGGCAGTTGCCTTGCCACGAAGCATTTCGTGACCGCAAAGCGCGCGGGGTTGCGACGGCTGTGTGTCGCGGCTGCGCGCGGCGGACGCAAGCGCTTAGGCAAGCGCTTCGGTATCTCGCCGGAACAACTGCAACGACTGTGACGAAAGGGGGTATGCTGCAGAGCGCAGTGCTTTCGTAACACAAGGGGGCAGCGCTAGGACGAACACGAAGGACGAGATGAAGACAGGACATGTGCTGTACTCAGTTGTGAGTACAGCGAATGTCCTGTCTTCATCTCGTCCTTTGTATTCGTCTTAGCGCCACCCCCTTGTCACTTCAATATGAACCCAAACCAACTCGCCCACCTATCTGCGATTCTTTCGTAACACCGCGAGCTCCACACTTGAGGCGCTTAGACTAATGCTCCGAGGCGCTCCTATAGATATAGTCACGTGGTCGCTATTGCCCGTGAGAGCGCTTGTTAATGCTTGTAAGAAAAAAAGACGACGAAGCTTGCACAAAAAATTTGGCAGATCCCACGTACCGTGGGAATCGATGTTATGCGAAGCATGCGCGAGATGGTGACTGTGGCATAATATTTCATGCTGAGCGAAACGTTGCGGTATGACGCTAGAGAGATGTGGAAGTGGTATAAACACACTTATATGCGGAAGAGTCGCATATGTTTTATATAACCAGTTGTTTACAGTTGCGTAACGATGCCAAAAGCAACATGGGTGTTACCATCACCAGACGCGGTAAGCTGATGTGTAGTGCTTATATTCTTCAATACTGGATAGCGCGAATCCGAACAGAAACACAAATGCACAGGACAGGCGTTACTCGCAACTAAGCTTCATTAAGCAAAGTTCCCCTGGATATACACACAGCCGAGTGGCACACGCAGGCGCACTGCACGTACGGTACAATCACAGTTGCAGTTGTTACAGTTGCGTTACAGTTGTTATGCTTATAATTATCTGTTATGATGGGAACGCACGCACGTTTCACGAACCCGTGTGTATGTGTAGATGGGGTTCTTGACAGTTCTTGAACAACGTCCTTATCACCGTGATCAGTGAGCACCAGCAGCTGGACCGGACTTGTTAATCGGATCCGTTCGTGATCGCGGCTACGAGGGGTATAAGTGTAGTGAAGTGCGAGGTATAGCACAGCTGGTGGAAATCCTGGATGCCTCTTACGATGAAATGATCTATGACGCCTCCTGTTATGCACGTGGCAGCGAGGTCTTTTGATGTCCTGTCCACATCCAAGCCGTCTTTCACGCAGTATAAAGACCAGGCATTGTTGGGTCTTGATAAGTCAATGTTGAAGCCACCGGTAATGATGAGAGGCCTGGTTCTCTCGGCAGATTTATTGTAGGAAGGATTGACCCCGGTTCTTGCGTAATCGACGTGGTCCACAACGTGAACGAGTGCATTGTAGTTGAGCGTCTTCAAGGGTTGTTCTGTCTTCAGCTTCCTCACTTTCCTTGTGTCCGCCACGGTGGTGTAGCGGTTACGGTGCTCGGCTGCTGACTCGAAGGTCACTGGTTCGATCCCGGCTGCGGCGGTCGCATTGCGATGAATGCAAAATGCTAGATGCCTGTGTACTGTGCGATCTCGGTGCACATTAAAGAATACCAGACGGTCAAAACTGAAGCCCTAACAATTATTATTATTATCACTTTCCTTGCGTGTCAATGTGTGTGTTCACGTTTACTGTGTTGGTTGAAACTTTGTATCACCTGTGGCACATACCTGCACAACTTGCACACTGGTATGCGGGTATGTGCCACACGTGACTGAGAGAAAGGGTTTCATGACGTACGCGACAGGTATTTCGCGTTATTCATGTCATGACCAGTGAATCGCGTCCACCATACACTGATCCCCTGCTGTGCCAATTTTGGTATATTAGAAGTTATAGAGACGACCAGGAGAGTGCCCAGACGTAGGCGGCTAGATAGATAGATAGGTAGATACGTAGATAGAAAACGCCCAAAGTGCCTGAGGTTCGCTAAGAAATGCTTCGCATTTAAAACAGCAGATAATTTTTAACAGCGAAGCCGTTTAGCAATTCGCTCCTTGTGAGTCGATCGCAGAGAGCTATCATAATCTTAACGGTTATGTGCCACTGTGCGGCTACCTGAGAACGAGTGCAGAGAGAGAGAGAGAGAGAGAAGCAAACAGAGAGGCGGAAAGAAAGATATAAAGAAAGACGAAGAGAAAAATTCTTGCCGAAAAAAATTGTTCACGAGGAGGGATCCTAACCCGCGTACCCTCGAGTGAAGGCGAGCGTCCTAACCACACGGCTATCAAGGTACGCGAGCAGAGCATAGCATAACCTTGTATAGTATAGTGTAGCAAGGCAGTGGGAAAGGGAAGTGGGCGTGAGGAGGAGAGATGTGATGGTGTGGAGGGAAAGAAGGAGGGGAGAGTAAAGTGTAGCACAGAAAGAATGAGAATGAGGGAAATAGCGAGAAAGAAGTGCAGAAAGTAAAAGAAAGAGAGACAGAGAGGGCATCAACGA
This sequence comes from Rhipicephalus sanguineus, assembly GCF_013339695.2. NCBI lineage: Eukaryota > Metazoa > Arthropoda > Arachnida > Ixodida > Ixodidae > Rhipicephalus > Rhipicephalus sanguineus. Next base: position 129,836,552 of record NC_051180.1, on the reverse strand, counting down.
AAGATAGATAAAGGAGTAGAGAGAGGAAAAAAAGATAGAAAGATAGAGGAAGCGAGCATCGCGTTGTCTAGCGACCAGATACCGCTAAAGTCCCTCTATCTTTCAATCCCTCTATCTTTCAAAGTCCCTCTATACAGGGACCTTAGATACCGCACCACCTGGCCAAGCCGTGCATGCGCAGTATGCACGTGCGATGTGTCCGTCGGTGGGCGAAGTCACGCCCACCGACGGACACATCGCACGCAATCTCCGCTCTACAGAGCATAGTCTGTCTGCGTACTCCCGAGGAGGAAGCTGCGCATCTTGAAGCTAGACGTATCGGTCGACGGGGAGTACGAGCGGCGACGGCTCCGTGCTTGGCTGCGCGAAGCTTTGCGCGACTTTGTGCAAACTGCCCGTAGTTTTTTTTTTTTTGTTATTCGTGTAAATGTTTGTTGCCTGGTTGGTTTACGTTTCTTTACAGAAAGGCTAGCTTGACAACCTGGACTGATAATTACTCTGTTCTCTTTCATTGTTCAAGAATCTGCTCCCAAGTGACCACAAGTTCAGTGTTTCGTACATATTCCATTCGGAGACGTGAACATTACGTGCGTACTGTTCTCTGTCCTTCGGGGAGCTTTGTCGATCTACTGCACAGACGCATTCCGAGATTTTCTTGCTTTGTACATAGTGCAATCTATCTGTGTGTGTGTGTGTGTGTGCGTGGCTGCACGTGATGTTACGTGTTTATCAGCGTTTATATCATAATCATCACCCAGCACTTGGAATAACATGCCAGGCGAATATCCAGGTTAAATCTCCGGCACTTCACTACAGAATTTCTCTCTCTCTCTTGTTTGCACGTTGTCTGGCAGAGCCTTATATTTGTGGGCCCAGTAGCCATGTAATAAAATTTTTGCATAGTTGTACACGCGGGCTATAATTTTTTCGTGCTTTCACGTGGGGTTGCGATAATACACTCTAGTCAGGGGCGTAGCCAAGGGGGGGGTTGGGGGGGTTCAAACCCCCCGAAATTTTTTCAATTTTGCTTGCGTATATAGGCACGCACACATACAAACGCACGCACGAACATACATAAAGTATGGTTGAACCCCCCCCGAAAAAAATTTCTGGCTACGCCCCTGACTCTAGTTTTGTACATATTAAACTATCCTAACAGAGGCATCGGTACTGCTGCCTCCAGCCGTCTTTCAAATGAGCACAACTCCGCAAAAAGAAAAAAAAGAAAGCTGCACTTAAAAGTCTGCCTTCGTTATCTTACATGCTGTCGACCGGAAGCGCGGAGCACCCGTGTTAATATACATTGTGCACTTATACATTAGTGAGGTCCGAGCAAGAGGGACGCAAGATATTCTTAGGAACGTTACAAAGGACGTAAGTGCCATGATGAAATAAGTCAACAAACTCACTCATATGAATGTTGAAACAGCTAGCGCGCTAAAGCATTCAGCATAAATAACAAAAATACAGTGACGAAATGGACGAGCTCCAGGCTAGGTCTGTACGTATACAGACAAAATTAAGAAATATCAACAGGCGGTTCAACAGTGCGCGAAGGTTTCAACAACCAGAGGATGCACGTTTTAAATGTCACAATGAACGGTGCACAAGTGGCAGAAAAGAGAGGAAAAGAACTCAAAAGAACGCATGCGACACAGCAGTGACATCAGAGCTAATTAAGCAACTGCGTAGGGTGCCGAATTTTTATTTGCTACATACTTGAGAACGTCGGCTTAAAGGATTATTTATGCCTCGTTCGGCGCTCTCTAAGTTGATTTGGATTCAGACATAGGGACAAGATGTTGCTGTTAAAGAAAAGAGAAAGAGAACGAGCGAGATTAACGTTTACTTGATCATAATTAGCTTTTATACGCTTGCGCCCACTTGGTTGTTTTATCAGAGAAGGGCAGTTGCCCGATACTGCTGCGGAACTATGTGGAATTGTTTAAAAAGTGTAAATGCTAAATTCCCAGTATAATGCTTATCAGATAATAATATAATATCTGGGGTTTAACGTCCCAAAACCATGATATGATTATGAGGGGCGCCGTAGTGGAGGGCTGCGGAAATGTCGACTACCTGGGGTTCTTTAACGTGCACCTAAATCTAAGTACACGGGCCTCATACATTTCCGCCTCCATCGAAAATGCCGCCGCCGCGAATGCTTATCAAACTATGCGACTGATAAGCAAAACATGTAATCTATCCTTTTTCATTGAGCGTATTCCGACGTGTATCTGACAAAGCTATCGAGTCACCGACCTGCACACCTAAGAAATGAGTGTACTCCTATTCCCGCTAAAAAAGGTGAGGTCTCAAATGATAAGTCCTGAGACCGTAAGTATGACTTTTCAGAAAAAAAGGCTCAGTTGTCATTTTTACTCTACTAGCTAAAAAAAGTAGAAACAAAGGAGTGAAACTACAAAAGATGCCGACAAAACGTTCGGCAGGGATAATAGCATCAGTTGATCTCATTATCTTCTTTCTAAACGCTTCATAAACAGTGCTCTTATCGTGAATTTCTCTTTCGTTCTGTTACGTGCTCTGATTTCACCTCCTACGCCACGATTTCGTAAGTTGTACAGGTATGCTTGTGCAAGCGGCAGCACTGCCTGATATGCGCATAGTACGTTTCATTGTCGTTAACAGAATTTTGAAGACTCGCACGTGGCATATAGCGCAATTCTACTTCTGGAGCCAGATTACTATCAGAAGCGCGCATCGCCTGCACGAGAAATGAGAATGAATATGTGATTAATTAACGAAGTTTCTCTAATTGACTTTCGAAGTAATTACTTTACGGCACATATTTCAACACGAAACGAAGCCAGTGACTTTGAAAAAAAATCACCTTTTAGGAGTGTATGCCACCATGCACTTCTGATATATGCATTCCCAGTCACTGCAATAGATTACATCGGCGTTCCAGCCACTATTGCACGCCAATTTATAAAGACACGTTTGCTTATAAGAAACGTAAATGGAACACCAATGCATTTGTACCACAACATTGACAGCCCTTATTTCGAAAGTGGCGCATTATTTTCAAGGTACGTTTCGGGAAAGCGTTCGTTGCGAGATTACTTACTTCATTTCGTACATCGACATATAAGCGCTAGCGTACCTGTAGTTAAAGCGTGCGTTAATGATATTTCAGCAATTCGTCAATCATGCCGCCAAAATTGTGATGCAAGCTACAGGGGGTTTTAAACCGGTATTGTAGAAATTTGCATTATTAAAAAAATGGAATTGGGGCTGTTACGCACTATAGCGGAGCGAAAGTGCTGCGAGGAAACAGAGCTAGTGGCCTTACCTTCCTCCTTTCCCACCTTCTCGCCCTCACTTCCCTTTTCCACTCCTTGTTATACTACACTACAGTATACTATACTATACTATACAAGACTATACTATACTATACTATACTATACTATACTATACTATACTATACTATACTATACTATACTATACTATACTATACGAGACTATGATATGCTTTCTTTCTTTCTCTTTCTCTCTCTATTTCTTTTTGTTCTCTAGCCCATAGCAACACAATCATATGGTTCTCTTTGCAACGTTGCTTGTTGGGCGAGTTGGAACGAGTCAGTCATAGCGTAGTCGTCTCTCACTCGTCTTCTGCCTGTTTTTTGCGCTGAACTACGCTATGACTGGTTCTCTTTCTATGCGAAGCGAGGCACAGCTGTGCCTAGTGTTCGATAGGCAACGCGCGTTTCCGGTCTACGCTTTACGGACTAACGAAAAGCTTAACAGTTAGGCTGGTAAAAAGACGCATTTCTGTCGCACTTTAAGTACAGGCAAGGAACAACATATTACGCGGAAGAGCGCAATTTCGATATTCTCTCCGAGGCACCCAGAATGAGTGAGTCGTTCATGTCAGCCATCAAGCGACTTCGTTGTGTGGGTGAGCGGGAGGGGCTTCGAATTATAGCACGCATGGCGCACGTACGTTAACGACCGCGGGTAATGGTTGTCTTGAACAGTGACGTCATTCTGGTCGTCTGCTTGTTGCGCTCATCGGTGTTTCGGTTTTGGTATCGCCGTTTAATTTGCTTGCATTTCTTTGCGCCACAATAATTACTGGAGGTCGCTTTTTATATATCTCAAAGCCGCGATGGCTTCTTCGCATGAAGAACTTCTATTCTCCCGTTTGATATAAACTCCTAACTCCAATAATTAAAAAGGTAATTAATTTAACTTTCGTAATTAGTGTTCCAAATTATGTCTTTAACCATCTTAGGATGCCTGCCGCTACAGAAAAACCAGCTGTGAAGGCAGCGAGCAAATACAGCATTTTTTTTTTATTTTTGAGGACTTTGGACACATTACTTGAAGCACCCGGTAGAGGTTAAAGGTAAAAAATGATTTATGCTGCGAATATTTTTTCCTTAACTATTCAAGTTTAAGCATTTATTTATTCCTACAAGATCTGCATATATATTTTGTACGCTAGTAGAGGCACGCTGTCAGAATTACAGTAAATTTGTTGAGAGATCAGTGATGTTTTCGTTCCAGAGAGCGTTGACGATGAAATCGCATTTTCTGTTTACTGTCACTTTGAGAAATGCCTCTACTATATCTCATAAAGTCATATGCCATCACATGCAGCTCTACAGTAAACATTACGCCATTATAATAATGCTGAAATCCGGCACACTTGTGCAATGTTTTCTAGTTGTAACAGTAGTTCAACTAAAATCGTTGTTTTGGTTAGAGGTTTTATGTGAAATATAAATATGAGCTTTATTAAATTGTTATTCTGGTTCCTGCAGTGAGGGCGCACTGATTCAAGTTTGTGACACTGAACTAACGGCAGAAGTAACGAGCGTTACGTTTTTTTTCGGTAGCGGTAATGGTAACGCGTTACTTTTTTTATAGGTAACGTAGGGCGGTAACGCGTTCCTTTTTTGTTAGCGTAAAAAGTAACGTATTTTGTTACTTTTTTTTTTGGTAACGCAAACAACACTGGTCAACTTACGCAAATCGCAGCCACGCCATCTCAGTCATAGTCGAGGCGCTGTCTTGATTTCAGTTTCGCGCCGACAGTTGTACACCTGTGCATGCTACACCTCCAGTGCCACTCAGTATATGCATCCATACAAAGCGTGACCATGTCACATTCAAAGCACTGGCAGCATTCAGGCCTTGCTTTATGCAGGAGGCCTACCTGCCTAATCATCTCGACGGAATAAAACTTAGTTTGGCCTCGCGGCTCGCTTCCCGCGCAACTTCTGCGCGCTCATCGCGAGTGCTGGAACGCACAGGTGCAATCACCCATAGAGTTTCCTAAAATGACCTAGAGGAAACTCTGGCGCTGCGATCGTTCAGCCACCATGGGAATGATGGGTAGTACACGGATTTGCCTAGTCTTCGTGCTTGTGGGCTTCGAACGCACTTGTGGCTTTGTTTATTGCTATGTTTTGGTTTTCTTTCGGATAGACTTGGGTAGCGACCACTACGTCCTGGTCACGCAGTTCTCAGTCGCCCGAAAGAAGGCACGGGAGTTTTCTTGGACGGACTGGGACCAGTTTCGCAAAGTCCGCAACGACCGGATTCTCCCTGCAGCCAGGCCGAGCCTCGACCAATGGATAAGCCAGATCAGGGAGGACGTCAGGAGTACCACCAAGAAGATCAGCACCGACCTTCCGGTTGAGAAGATTGACAGCCGCCTGGCCCACCTGCTCGAGGCCAAGCAGTCGCTTCTTGCCCGCTGGAAAGGCCAGCGCCTAAACCGCAGGTTGCGCAAGAAGATCTCGGAACTGAACAAGACCATCGAGGAGCACTGCCGCGTCCTCGCTAAGCAGCAGTGGGACGAGGTGTGCAACTCGGTGGACGGCCAGATGCGCAATGGCAAGACATGGAACCTGCTCAAGCACCTGCTCGACGAGACTAACACCAGGACCAACCAGCGGCACCTACTGGCGCGGGCTATGCACGAGGCGAAGCAGTCCTCTTCCGAAGAGGAGGTCATGAAGCAGCTGGTGCAAAAGTACCTCCCTGTCGACTCGAGCCCCGCAACAACGTACCCCGAGTACTCCGGACCGGCCAACCCTGAACTGGACGCCGAGATCTGCAACGAAGAGGTTCGCCGGGCACTCCACGAGCTCAATGGAAGGTCCGCCGCAGGCCCTGATGGCATAACGAACAAGATCCTGCGCAACCTGGACGACCCGTCGATCGACTACCTAACCGAAGTCATCAATGAGGCTTGGAAGGTCGGCGAGGTCCCCGATGCGTGGAAGCTCGCACACACCGTGCTCATCCCCAAGCCCGGCAAGCCACCCAACCTGGACAACCTGCGCCCCATTTCGCTCACGTCCTGCGTGGGCAAGGTGGCCGAGCACGTGGTGCTCAACAGGCTGACGCGGTACTTGGAGGACAATGGGCTCTACCCGCACACCATGATCGGTTTTCGCGCCAAGCTCTCGACGCAAGACGCTATGAAGCTGCTCAAGCACCAAGTCATCGACCGCAACACTCGAGACACGCGGGCCATTCTCGGGCTAGACCTGGAGAAAGCATTCGACAATGTTGCCCACTCTTTCGTGTTGCGGTCGATCGCCGAGCTCGGCCTGGGAGCCAGATTCTACGAGTACACCAAATCGTTCCTGACCCGCAGGAAAGCCACCCTCAGGGCGGGAGACCTGGTCTCCGAAGAGATCGAGCTGGGCTCGCGCGGCACCCCGCAGGGATCGGTGATCTCGCCCACCCTGTTCAACCTTGCCATGGTCGGGTTGTCCAAGAGGCTCTCGCGCATCGAGGACATTAACCACACGATTTACGCCGACGATATCACCATTTGGTGCTCGGGCGGCAGCGACGGGCAGGTCGAGCGCGCCCTGCAGGAAGCCATAGACACCACCGAAGATTACCTCCGCCCCACGGGCCTGAGGTGTTCCCCAAGCAAGTCCGAGCTCCTCCTCTACCAACCCACTAGGCGGGGACCCAAGCCCAAGGGCTGGAAACCGATCGCGGAGAGTGAGATCAAGCTCCTCACCGGAGACGGCGCCGCAATACCCAGAGTCGACTCCATTCGGGTCCTTGGCATGACCATCGCGTCCAACGGTTCCAACGCCAAGGACTATACTCAAGCTTGCAACTAAGACGGATAACGCGGTTCGGCTGGTCCGGCGGGTGGCCAACCGTCATCACGGCCTCAAGGAAGACAACCTCATCCGCCTGGTCAACGCCTTCGTGCTCTGCCACTTTTCGTATGTCGCGGCCATGCACAACTGGCAGCGTGCCGAGCGCGACAAGCTCAACGTCCTGCTCAGGAAGATCACCAAGCGGGCCCTCGGTATCCCGATCAGAACACGCACCGAGCGCCTACTGCAGCTCGGAGTACACAATACGTTGGAGGAGATTGCCGAAGCGCAGGAGCGAGCCCAGATCGCGCGCCTTTCGACCTCCCAGGCCGGTAGGCATATACTGCGAGAGCTCGGCCACTCCCTGGCCGAAGTGAAGGAGAAGATGAGGCAGCTGCCCCGCGAGATTCGCGACCTCATTACCGTGGCACCGATCCCGAGGAATGTCCATCCCGAGCACAACCGCGGTAGGCGACGGGCCAGAGCCGCTGCTATTCTCAAGCAGATCCGCAGCGAGGAACGCAGCGTCAGCTTCGTCGACGCGGCAGCCTACCGCGGGAGCCGCGCCTTTTCCGCGGTTGTCGTCGACTCCAAACAGCAAATCACCAACTGCGCATCGGTCCGCACCGACGACCCGGCAATTGCCGAGCAAGTGGCCATCGCCCTGGCTATCCTGGACGGCGAAAGGGATGTCATCTATAGCGACTCGAGGTCGGCTATCAGAGCTTTTGAGAGCGGCGTCGTCTCCGAGAAAGCCCTGCGCGTGCTCCGGAGTGGCCGCCGAGACGGTATAAAGGACCACGTACTTATATGGTTTCCCGCACACGTTGGACAGGTCAAGGGTGCTCCCCCCAACCTCAACGAGTCGGCCCACGAGACCGCGCGCGCGCTAACCGACCGCGCCGGTTCCGGGCAACGGCTTGGTAACAACGAGGTTGCGGAGAACAGGGACGCGCCTGCCACATACAACGAAATAACGAAACATTTTTACCTCGCGCGAAGAGTGTACCCACTCCCTCACCCCAAACTTAATAGGCCTCAGGCCCTTACGCTCAGACTACTGCAGACGGAGACGTACCCTAATCCGAGCTCCTTACACGCCATTTATCCCGAGGTATTCCCCAGTGACGCTTGCCCCGCATGCGGAGACGTAGCCACGCTAGCGCATATGCTCTGGGAGTGCAAGGCAACGCACACTAACCCCGATACGGCTTCGGCCAGGTGGGAGGCGGCCCTCCGCAGCTCCCTCCTGGCTGACCAGCTCTGGGCCGTCCAGCAGGCCCGCGGAGCGGCCGGCAGGCTTGGTCTGACGGTCCCGACGTGGGAGTCGCCCGCTGCGCGCTGACGCGCGCCTTGCAGGACCCAAATAAAGTTTTTTCAACCAACCAAAAGAATGGATCGTTGTGAACTTCGTGACCAGATTTGAATCGGTGAGCCTAAAGAAGTTAAAGTGGTGGAGTGAAACTGCTGATTTTTGCTGAACTTCGTTTTGCGACAAAGCGGATGCAGGCGACGCGGAGCCAAGCGGAGCCGAAAGGACGAAGTTTAGACAAATCCGTGTACTACCCATGATTCCCATGCTGGCTGAAGCGCGATGCATTGCAGCTCCCATAGACACTAGCGCCAGAGTTCCCTCTAGTAAGTATTGTAGGAAGCTCTATGCAATCACCCTTTGCAGCAACGCCTTCTAAACATTTTTGTCTTATTTGCGTAGAGGGCGCCAGCTGCCCACCTGCCCAGAGAGCGCTGCGCGGGATTTCTGCATATACAACAGAGTTCGTTTCTAAGAGAAATACAGATACCGAGAGAGAGAGAGAGCGAGAGAGATCCACGGGCCGTCGGTCGTGCGGGGCCGAAACGTCCCCACGTCAAATATTCATGGCTCGCTCCGGCGGAGAAATGCGGAAGCCCTTCACCGCTGGCTGTCGGGAGCGCTGCTCTATAAACCATTACGTATACGGCGGCTCGAGCTTCGGCCGCCACTACTGCGTTGCGGGTATGGAACGAGGGAACGGAGGAGGGGGCTATACATACGAGGGCTCGCACTCTAGTGACGGTCTTAGCTCGCTGTATGACGAAAACGAAACGGACTATGATGCCGCGATGGCGCGTCTGCGGAGATGCACCGACTGAGACGGCTCGGGAGAGTTGAGCGCGCGCGGGGAACTGATATACAGCCGCGCTTGGAGTTAGGTGCACGAGGATCGGGACCGCACGGGCGCGTAGTGCGTGTGCGTGCGAATCGTGGATCGGTGATTCGGATGCCGACTGCTGCCAAGACAGTCGAGGAGAGATGGAAAAGGCGCGCGCCTTTTCCCATCCGTGCTTCGCGTGGCTATACACAGGGAAGCGCATGGGCGGTGTCGGGTCGCGCATCGGAGGATGGCTGCAGTTTGGAAAGGGGGCCATTAAAATTTTATGTTGTGGGACGAACAAAATGGCTGCGCTGCGAAGGAAAGCAAGAACGGATGTGTGCGCACTCGCGCGTCTTTTTTTTCTTTTCTGTTCTATTCTTCTGGGTGTCGCGAGAACGCAAACGGATAAGGATTTCAACCCGGAAGAAGAAACGCGGCCGATCCGGACTAACGCGCAAAACAAACAAAAAACAAAAACGAGAACAAAAACAAAACAAAGCTGCAGCCATAGGGTCCGAGACACACGAGCATTGCTCGATATCTATACAAGCTTAACGCGTTATTTTCAACCTTTTCTTATCTTGAATATTTTTTAACTTCACCAGGCAGAAGAAAAGAAGATAAGGCTGGTTGAAAATGGTCCTTCTCCATGGCTATTTCCTTTAGGGACCGCTCATTCGATCTCTTCTCGATGCGCCAGGACACTGAACGAAACATCCATTGACAAAAGGCAAAACAACGACATAGTTTGCTGCACGAACGAAGGAAGCCACACAGTGTAGTTATAAAAGTACCGGTTTAGGAGAAAGCAATGGCACTTTCCGGCTGAAGCTCTACGTTGTCAGGCTTTCTCGATTCCTCGTACAGTCCGTATTGTCCGTCTAGTTGGGAACATCGCCGTTGCGTTCCGATACGAAGTCGTCGTATAAAGGTTAACGTTACCGTCAAATAACGCTTACAAACACCAAGGACACAGATAAGCACAACAGTGACGCCATTTATATGACAACGCTGTACCGCATCTTTTATGAGCTGCAGTCGGGCTTTGTTACTTTTTCTTCCAAATCTACGCTGTTATAGACCATACCGCGACGAGGCTTTGCGGGATTGAGTGCCGACGCACGTTAAAAGTGTGTACATGCGGAAGTAGACCAGCAACTAGCCGCTAGCCATTTCTTAGACTTCAGCAGTCCGTTTCGGCCTTCCTGTCGCCACGTAGGGGTAGCGAAAGATACAAAGAAGGAGAATGAGAGAAATAATAAGGGAACGCCTAACCAGATTGGAATACCTCATTTAGTATCTTCACTTGGGGAGGAGTAAAACAAGATAAAATATAAATGAACAGAAGAAAGTAGTACTAAACTGCCAGACAGTCGACAACACAAGCGTGCAATCAGAAACACCCATAATGGCCCCAAGTTTTTCCGAAGCTCGTCCAAGATTTTGTCCGAAAGCCGCGCTTGAAGTATACTGCATTGACAGTCGTTAAGCCTACTTTTAGACGTTATGCGCGCAGCATGAACATAGCATGCGGTGCATTCTCCTAGCAAACAAGGACGCGCGTCTGGCTTTCATGTCTTTCCTTTCTTTAACTGCACTCCCTCGCTCGCGACTTGAGCAGCCAGTGATTCCGCGAAAACTTGCAGAATTAATGGATTTTTCGATGAAATGCGAAAAAAATATAGGGATATGCGAATATTTGCGTTCAAACGCGAATCGAATAGTACCCGGTCGCGGAAAGCCAGGACCTCTAGTCGTGGTTAAGCCCTCTCCGTATTAAAACGGTTGCTTGGCGTCCTCATCGAACGCAATTGCGTTACATGACTGCTTCTTTCGCTAATACCGAGTTATTCTATTACGTAAACTGGCTAACAAGTCGCTATTATTCCTATGTCAATCAGTGTTCTTTCTTTTCATCACAAGGCCTTCAACTTAATATATATATATATTTGTAACAAATATTTCAGTTCATGTCATCGGTGTCGCGAAGCTTCTTTGACGTAGATGCGTGTGTAATGCGCACTATACTGAGCAGGGGCGTAGCCAAGGGGGGTGGGGTGGGGGGGTTCAACCCCCCCCCCCGAAAATTTTCACTTTTGCTTGCGTATATATACACGCACACATACAAACGCACGCACGAACATACAGAAAGTATGGTTGAACCCCCCCCCCCCCCCCCCCCGGAAAAAATTTCTTGCTACGCCTCTGATACTGAGGTAATGCGATGCTGCACAAATGTAGATACGTTATGTAGATTGAATGCTTAATGCATGTTAATGCTAAGTTGATGTCATGCTTGTGACGACATTTCCTCTGTTGTAGCAATGTCGCAACAATGCTCACGTTGTAGAGGGTGTAGACTTTCATGACGCGTCTGCGTGCGTAACAAAAGACCCGATCAAGATTTCCCCTCCATATCCTCGGCGACCTTGGTAAATGTTCTTTGAGTCGTATTGAACAACGCTGTCCCCACTTATGGCGTATATACGAGCATCGGTACACAAGTGATTCATTTCGAAACCCTTCCGTTATAATCCCACAAATTTCCATGTTGTCCGTGGGAAGTTAGCACTCGTCTTCGTCGCTTTTTCCGCCTTTTAACACGCAACGGTTCTCGCCGGTATATCAAAACACAACTATCAGTTATGCAAAGTTAGCTTTGCTGCAGCACTTGCACGTTCTACGGCGAACAGGGGCGTAGCCAAGGGGGGGGGGGGTTGGGGGGGTTCAAACCCCCCCGAAATTTTTCAGTTTTGCTTGCGTATATAGGCACGCACGCATACAAACGCACGCACGAACATGCATAAAGTATGGTTGAACCCCCCCCCGAAAAAAATTTCTGGCTACGCCCCTGACGGCGAAGTATAAGCAATGTGTTGCGGTGAAGCGTATTAGGAGTGTTCAGGGGCAGAGTAGAGCGACTTGAGGGACACGTTGCTTAATTACACACGCCGACATGCACCGTCGCCGCCCACTGTATCGATGTAAGCCCTTCGCCCACATTACGTGCCCTTTATGACGTCGTAATGAAGCCTATACTATGCGCGCTTCTCAAAACATACGACCGTGCAAGCAGTATTTTCTGTCTCATTATTAGTACCGATACGACTAATAAGTCTACTGGCAGTCCCTCAGAGTTATTTTGAACGGTGCTTTAATGGTTTAAGTCCTTGTTTCGGCTCACCTTGATCACTCTGCGTATGACAGCATAATGAAGCCTAGTACACTCTCCTTAATTATGCACGCGAGTGCGCATGCTCTCTCATTTTTCCGGTAAACAGACGGAGATGACGTGCCCCGAAGTCGAACGTATCTATACCACGCTAACAGATCGGTCTGAGCAACTGCGTAGTTTCAGTAAAGCCTGACAAGCGAGCTTTGAGTGGCCCCCTTGCACCGCCTAATCACTGCCGGCTTCGTCCACAGCGATTATACAGATTTGCAGCGGGAAACAATGTCGGAGCTCGTGCTCTCCATTTTATCCCGTGCAACTTGACTGTCATTGTGATTAAGGTATAGTTACTGGCAATTGCGTACGGCGCGCGTTGTTAACCGTGACCACCACCTGCTGGTCGGAAACCGTGCGCTCCCGGGGCGGCAGAACCACGGCGGAATAGACGTGGGGGGAGCCTGGTTTGCTCCGGCGCGCCACGATTAATTATTCGGAGCCGTTTTTTACAGCGTTCAGTCGCAGTTCCAGCTTCACTGAGTAACGAGAAAGACGGAAACGGCGAGGCTTGACTGCACATAAACAGGGCTCGTCACGCGATCACACAAAACTGTGACAGCGTGGCAACGTGTGCACGGGGGCGTCGCGTTGATAGTTTGTCCCCTACGCTTTCACGTGCTGTTCAACGTCCCTGCTATCGTCTCGTCATCGTCTTGACACGACGAGACTACGTCACGAGTTTAGAGGTCCGTGACGTAGCTGGTTGTTCGTTTACGTAAAGGCCAAGTTGATGTCGCGAGGTAGTGCGCTTTGGCTCAATTGCGCGACACGCGCTTGAAAATGATTTCGAATATACGTTATAAGCTACGTTTGCCGTTGACCTTTCGTGGATGATGCTAACGCGTGTGTGTTTAGACTAATTGATATCGCGAGTTCTTCCTTCTTCAAAATTTTGTGTGAGTACCCCTTTTAACGTTTCGGGGCTCGCAGTGTGACTGAAGACGGCGCGCAAGCTCGTGTAGGTCCCATATGCCACTCTTGATATGCGCAACTGCGTATCACCAACGTACTGCGGCGAAGCTGATTAAAAGAGAGAGAGAGAGAGAACAAAGAACTTGCGTGTTGGGTCACGTGATTCGATGTGTTTAGTCTCTCAGTATGCTTCACCATAACGTACTGTGTGCTTCAACTACAACAACTGTCCGATGGAGAAACTCCCTTTCGGGGCCCAAGAAACTACGCATCTAAAAAAGACCCCTGTCGCTTGTTCGTTCTTACGGAACCTCTTACCACGAACTTCGGTCATTGGCTAATCTGTGCCGCAACGGGCGGAGCATCGGGCTGCTGTGCTGACGAAGCTGACATGGAAACCAAGCGTAAGACTAACTTGAATCTCTGGGTATGCAGCATTGGTTTAATGTCATCTTGGGTGAACGCGTATGGTGGCAGTATAAGCCAAACCAACGTGCCTAAATGTTGCTCCAAAGCTGGGTGCAATCAATCACTCGTCATTTTTTATTTATTGAAATGATGAATAGGAGAAATTGGTGCCTTTAAGGAAGCATGGGCTACTGCTTTTCGCTTAGCAGGCGAAATGTACACTCTGTCAACACAAACTACCATACAGTAGAACGCAAGACGTACAAGCACAGTACAGTCCAACAGCACGTGAGAGAAATAGTAGAGCACATGTTCAGGTGGGTAAAATAGGTTCACATTTACACGCCCAAAGTAAGATGTTCTATATGGCTTGACATACACAGGAAAACCCACATACACAAATAATCACGCCTCACATATATTCAGATTGGCTCGTCTGAGTGTATATTATGTCACATATTACTTTTCAATGTGTTCGCATCTGCACCAAGCGTGGACATTGCGGTGGCGTCGTTGGATGACGCAATGCGTGTCTTGAAGAAAGCACAAGAGAGGACCCTGACCACAGTGCGTCGCTGCACTGCTTCAGCGCTAATCCCATCAACATCGACGGCTATTTTGAGATGAACTTCTCCCATAATATCTAATGCTTGCATTTCCGTAAATACACATAGGAAATTTCACCGGTACGTCTAACTTTGTGACGTCAGCGCAGCGCATGATCATGCACCGGATAAAAAGAAACAAACGTGCTAAAATTTGAGATGATGTTAAAATGCTAACTTTTTGTTTTTAGCGTTTTATCTACATCCTCAAATGCGTTCTACATTGTTAACAATTTAACAACACGTTTTAACAACACAACAATATAACAACACGGCTAACAAGCAAATACGTTTTCCGCAACGCCGATGGTTCCGCGAAGAATTTCCGTCTTGCGAGTCAATATGTTCGAGAAGCCTGGCGCCTTTTGACAACGCTGAGTGAGTGTCGAGTCAGCATTCAATCAAATTGATCTGAGTACACGCGCTATGGCGTGCCTCATAATCATATCGTGGTTTTGGCATGTAAAACTCAATATTTACATTATTAGGTACCTTGACAAAAAATTGCATTGGTTGAAAGCGATTAAACAAAATTTGTCGAGCGATAGCTCGGTCTTTCTTGCTTGGTGAAAGTCCGATACCATTCGTTTGCAGAGATTTAACTTTATTGCATGTCTTGGTTCAGGCCAGGGCCGGACGACGAGAAGTCAACGCGCTTCGAGTGCACGCCGCGACAAGGGAGCCAATGCACTGCACCACAAAACAAGAAACCGACGCTGTTCAGCGCCTTTAGCGCCGTCGGCGCTCCCGGCGCGAACGCGCATTGAACTTGAGAGTGCAGTCAGCACCTCTGGCGATGGCAGCACGAAAGACTGACCTTGAGCCGCTCTTCGTTTTCACGAACGCGCCGCAGTAGCCTTCCGCTGAAGCTCTTTGGCCGACGATGACATTGGCTGATCTTGAAGGTCAGACTCGCGGAACCAGGCGTTTTCTACATTTGTAGCTGAATGAGTAGAGCCATCGCTGTAAAAACTGCTAATTGCCTGACTGCGGCGATCTCCCTTCTCCGTCGCACAAGGGTATTAATGGGTATATGTCTAGCTTCAGTGAAGAGCGTGGTGCCCTACAGGTAGCTAGCTGTTTAAAAGATAGAAACAAATCTTTTAGAATATCGCACTTCAACCTTCACGTTGATGTTGCCCTTGATGTCAATCAGATATGCAAATAAGATCAATAGGCAATGCCTGAGCAACTACAGAGGTTTTCTCAGCTTACGTATGTTGGCATGTCGTTCAGCAGTTGGCTCCAATGACTGTACGTCGGCTTGGCTTGTTGAGCTATTAGGGACAGCTGCGTTCAGCTCTGCCATAGCAGAGGGCCTCTTAATCTAAAACTGTTGCCTTAAAGCAGATAAACTGACAGGCTCCCTTATGCATTCGCCTGACAATGCTTGAAGGCGAAAGCCATATTCTTTTTGTTGTCAGTCGATCCTCTCTTAGCCCCCCTCCAAAAGCATCCCGCACCTAACGAGCTTTTGTTTCACCTCCAGGATCGGAGGCATGGCGATATTTGTGCGCCTCATGTGATCTTGCACTGCCTACGCGATGGGCCCACCTTTGACCAAGTGACGGCGTCATGTGATGGCGTCAAAAAGTTCGGTGCTATGTGACGTCATCACGCGGTGATTTCTTGCCTCACTCGTGTTGACGCCGAAGCCGCGTGAGGCCAGCGGTCAATTTTCGCGTTTGATGAGGCATCCGAGGCTCTCGCCTTAATATGAATATCGCATGCCGTGTGCAGAAGGCACGATTGTTCACACTGTGTATTGAGATCTTGCAGGGCAGAATGCACATAAACCGTGACGCCGCAACATAAATAAAGGGACGAATGACCAGCGAAGCTGTATTCGCGTTTCTGCTGTAGGCGCCGGTACGCTCGTTTCTCCGGCGTGAGCGACGGCCGACGGGGACGTTTTTCCTCGGACTCACCGTCTTTGTCCGCAATCTCCGCTTTTGCGCGGTCCCGCTTTCACTGTTTTCATTCGCGTTGCTGCTGTCGACGTTTCTCCGTTTTGTTAGCTTTCTTCTCCGCCGTGAACGCGGTGCGCCATCTCCGTTTCTCGCAATGGTCTACGTCATAGCACAGCAGCGCCGCCGCGCTACCACGAACAAAGCGCCTCCGGGCGAGCGCGCTGCGCCAGCTGCGCAGTCTCCATTTATTTTTGCCTATATTTTGTTTATCCATTTTGTCTACGTACAGTGTCTACATACGGACGCGAGTCAATCGAAATATCCCTACCTCCCTTCCTCCCTCCTCGGGAACATAGGGGAACATAGGGAACATAGGCAAACAGCTTCGATATAATAATGCATCAACGACGACTTCGGAGAGTCGTGTGATTTGTCCTCATTCATGTGAAACACACCTATCTATATCTCTAAGGCGATCAAAGAGAGATAAAGGTTAAGTGAAAGGCAGGGGAGGTTACCAGAAGAAAGTTTTTCGGTTTGCTACCCTGCACTAGAGAAGGGGTAAGGGGGGATAGAAAGGTAAGGAAGGAAAAAAGAGTAAAAAAATAAAGAAAAAAAAACGCATGCGCACTCAAGCACGGAAGCATCATAGTCGTTTAGCGAGGTCGGAATGCTAGACGCATTGGCCATGGCGAAGATCCGCAAGTGGTTTCCACTGTACCTTTCAATCAGCCATTTTTGTCGTTTTCCGCGCGCGTTCTAGAAAGGACGCCGTACTGAAATTAGCGTAGTTTTGCTGCCATGACGTTCAAGGCGTGAAGGATGAGATTTTGTCGCTTACCATAATTACCATAGAGTAGCCCACATTGAAGGAAACCAATTAAAATTTCATGTATAGCAATAAGGAGACGAAATAGGCATGAGCACAAGAGGGTGATTGAAGCGTGGGCTGTGCTAGGGCCGAACTCGGTGACCTATACCGAGGCCGGCTGAACGATTGTGTGATCTCAGAGGAAAGAAATAAAAAGAGGCACGGTCCGAACTCTAGTCATAATGTATGAGAGCAGGCGGGATTTGAACTCTGTACTTACACGGACGCGGGCACGGGGGAAATAAAAGGGAAGAGGGGGACGGAGACGTGCCGTGACCTCCGGCTGGGAGAAATTCGTTACTTCCCGGGGGAGATTTGTAAAGCCGGCAACAGAATTCGCGGAGACAGACGGCACGGGTTTTGAAGCCTATAGGATGAATATTTTATAACCGCCCTTTACGACCTTGGGAAGTAACCGAACCAAGAAGCTAATTCCATACTACAATAAAACGCGCATGCACAGCCCATGCCCTTTCCTTAAAAAATGTAAAACAATCAAAATAAGTGTCCAAAGGAGGCGGAAGTGATGTAGATTGGTTCATTCCTACGCGCTGGAGTGCACGAATTCTCCACGCTTGAATTTCTGAGAGCACTCGACTGCGATTTGTTCTTTTGTGATTTCGGGGGGCAAAGGTCAGTTTTACGAGCGTCGATGCTGGCCCCTTCTCATCTCTTCGCTGATCTCTATATAGCACCGCGCACAGCCTGCCCTCGGAGGGGCCGTTTTTACGACGATGTAGCAAAAGGACGACAACTCTAGTTCAAACCGTTTTGTATCTATGCTGCGAGTGCGTAGTACGTACGTGATACGACGAGGGAACGGCGCGCGCAGGTTGCTTCTTCTTTTCCTACACGGTCGGGTGGCGCGAAGATGGTTTTATGCCTCTGACAACTTCGGAGATCACCCGCGAGGAAATACCTCACCGATTCTGCTACCGAGTTCTTCTCTCTCGGTGTCGATGTTCGCGCCCGACGTTCTTTACACTCTCAAATATGAACCCTTGGAGCTTTGTTTCGGCCGTTAGGAAATGCATGCCATCTGGAATTGAAATGCTTCTTTGAGGAAGGCTTATCTTGCTTACAGGACAGTATATCCACGAATGGGTGGAGCGATAACATCTACAGTGCAGCAAAACACCGAGACACACGTGGTGCCCAGGACCTGACTTACTGCGCCGCAAAGAAGGTGACAAGGGAGGCAGTACCATGAGGATTTCAAAGCCGATATTCTAATCAGAGAAAAAGGTACCTTCTAACTCCACTTCAGGAGATAGGATTAGCAATAAATGTTGCGGTAGTTTTATCAGTTGGCGGTACTACATTACGTTATAGTCACAGGGATGTCTTCTCTGCTGTATTCGATTACATAAATGAAACAAAAGTGATTGCCATATTAGGTTATTTTTAAGGCGCAAGCTTTATATGGCTCGCTAAACACGAAATTTGGCCGTCGGCGTCCCGCGTCGTCGGCGGCGTCGGGAACGAGTGGTGCAAAAGTCATCATCACGTGACGACGCCATAGATCGCAAAAAAATGTGTGACGTCATCAACACGTCACAAGTTCTGGCTGATGTCATGTGACGCAACGCCATATAATGCCGTTGTAGCGCGCTCCTTTGGGGGGCGAACAAAACCGGAGAGCGCGCGACCTCAAGAGAAGAGAATAAAGACGGCGCTTCGCAGTGGCACGTGAAGCCACGGCTCGTGTTCCCTGCTGGCGTCGATTCCGGTTCAGCCGCGTCGTTCTTTAGCTCCCGTGGCATAAGCCTACGCCGTCATCGCATGACATCGTAGCTTGGTCAAAGGTGGGCTGATCACGGAGGCAGTACAAAACCAGGTGTGGTGCCTCCGATCCTGGAGGCATTGCGAAACCACGCTAGGTGCAGAAAGCTTTCGGTGGATGGCGGGGCAGGATAAATACATCTAGGGAGCCTAGATGACCGGCCGTTCATGTAGGCTCTCTAATACATCGACTGGGAAGAAAAAGAAGATCCGTTTTCTAAATCGATTATTTATACATATTCGCATCCAGATGTTTATCACTCCGTGGTTTTTAATGTATGTCCGAAAAGCCGTCTGATAGCCTGACCGCTTGCTCGTTTTGTCATGTTCATTTACTCGATGTTTTACTTCTATTCTAAATTTCATGTTTCCTTTAGTTTCATAGATCTTTACCTTAAACATCCGGCTGCCTGGCTCATGAAAGGAAGACGATATTATCATGAGAAAAGGAGACTCACTCACATCAGGAAGACTACATCATCATCATCATCATCATCATCATCATCATCATAATCATCATCATCATCCGTCATCTTTGTTTCCCAGCACACAATGCGCCCGCAACTCATAGTGAGGACCTGTGCATCAAAGAAACCTTTAATGCCGACGTGTACAACTCTTGTACAATACTTATAGCTTTCCCGCTGCACGTACGCGGACAGTACTTCAGAATGATGGGTAGATAGTCGCCACAATGTAAGCTTGACTGACCGCGTTTACGTTATGGAAATTGCACTGCCCGAACCTGCGGACGCACTCACGAATGAAAGAATTGCGGCTGTACCTGTAGCTCACTGGAAAGAAATAAATGCAAAAACAGGATGCGAAATCCATCTTGGGACAGTTCGGTTTTTCAAGAAGCAGCCGTCCTTTCAGGCTACTGCGCCGAATCCGTGACGTTCATTTCATTTACAGGTCTAGTGCTTACACTGCTGCTTTGAACTGGAGAGATCTAATAGAAAGGATGTATGTTCCAGCCAAAGCACGGAATCCTGTAACGTGAATCAACCGTTCAGCCGAGAGGCTTATGGACAAAAGTAATAAAAATAATGTGCTGTCCACGTGTGGGCCTTTGGTTACGTTGGGATCCATGACTCACGGAACCCCATGCGAGCGTGAAAATTCCGATCAATGCACGGATCGATTTTCTCGAATCCGTCAAGTACGAGCGGAGTTACAGGGAGTGGAGCAAGACGCTTTAAAGGGACATTAACGAGAAACAATGAATCGGCCTAGTTCAATCAATTGTGCTCTGAGAACTCTGATGTTTAATTTCGCCATCATAAGTTTATTAACAGAGGAGAAGTCAAGTTCAAAGTTTCATTTTTAAATTTCGCGCCGAAATCTCCCGCCTGACGTCACGGATTTCAAAGTGTATTTATCGCATTTGGGCACCATTGGCTCAACAAAATTACCCCAAACTTGGTATGTTAAGTCTATGGCCAAATCAGAGGACAAGGTACTTCATTTTACCGATTAGGAACTACGTAGTCCCTAGTAGGCGCCCCAAAACATGTTGACGTCACGGCGAATGGTGCGGAAACTTCAAGGTGGCGTCGCCACCCACATTTTGTTTCCGCGCGTTTTCTCGCTTACTAAGCGTCTTCTCGCAGCAAGCGTGGTGTTTTTGGTATCGTGAAAGAGTACTTTACTAATATTAGAAAATCGTTTTGCTCTTAGTGTCCCTTTAAACGCTTTCTCTCTTCCCTCGTCCCAAAAGGCGCGTTAGAAGCTATCACAGGGAAGCATGGAACGGGAGAAAGAAGTTACGTCAGCGTGCGTCGTGACCTTGAGCGCGCGTGATTAAGCTCGATCGCTCTTCCGTGTGGCTTCCCCTGCGCGCTAGAGTGGCTACTGTGTAATGTTAGCAGTCTATGGAGCACGGCGCCGGCACGTGGCAGCACACCATGGCAAGAAGCGCATTTGATCCAAACGTCGCTCTCTATGTCGACTATTGGCCGATAACATGCTATCTGTCGCTCGACGCCAAACAGCAGCTGCCGGCAGCTTCGAATAGAGTGAACACAGGCCTCTGTAAGAAAACAGGGCGCCTGAGAAAATAGCAACTTCGCGCTTCGCTTGTAAACTCTCCTAGTCGCGCACGTTTGCGAGATTTGGCGAGCTGTAATAGCCGTGTGTGCTTTCCGCGGGATGTGCTTTTTCATCAAGCCTGAGGGTGGTTCGAGACCCACATAATGGTACAGACCGTGTGTTATCGAGAAATGACTTCCTTGAACGCTAGTCTAAAACCAAGACGCAAAACAGGCAAGGGAGATGGTGTACGACGCTATAGTATATGATGGAGCTAGAGTGCGGGAGAAGGCACTTAAATCAGCGGCGAAATACGAGAGCGCGGATCGGATCACGTATCCCTCATCCATAATGTAGAAGTATCCATGTATAGTAAATCCGTGACCGACGCAGAGACAATTCGCACAATGTACACGTCGCCGTGCGAGCAGTATTAGAAACCATGAAACCTAAGGCTCTCTAAAGGTGTAGCGTTACTAAAAGCATCTGCGGCAGAGTACCAAGGAAGCCGCCTTGCATCTGGGTAACTCCGCTTGTTCTTTTCATTACCGGAGTGTTCATACGCACGAAAAATACGGCTTGCTCTTTCATTCACCCATTTCTAGCTGGCACAAACGAGTTCCCGAAGACAGGCGTATAATGTTAAGTCTCCCGGGGTGACGACTTAACTTTTTCCTTTACACAACATATCGAAGAAGCGCGCATATCCTGTTTATTGCTTAACTTTATTCTCGTCTTTGCTAGCACTCAACGAATTAAACGATGAAATTCGAAGAAGCATCTTAGTGCTTAGGATGGTCAGTGGCCGAAACAGCTTGGGGCTATTGTGAGCATTTTATCAGGGATAACCAATACCGGCGTTTTCTTGAAGATAAATGCGGTTGCATGAGAATCCTAGCAGACTCTGCCCTTCACATCACCACGAGGCGTAGTCATCTGACAGCTTGAATTCGAAACGCTTCAATACATTACATGAAGTTATGGTTACGAAGGCCGAGCCTTCAGAACGCTTCATCGAATCCCACCTCAGTACTTAATGTAGACTGTAGGGTATCAACGAGGGGTTTTCTGAATGAGCAAAGAAAAAGAAGCCTATTTCTGCGACCTTGTATGGAGCACGGCCCAGCACATTACAGGGTATATACGGCTCTACCAAGGCTGGTTGCCCTCTCACTGCATCGACTCGTGATCGTACCGTTACTGTGAAGCTCAATGCAAGCTGCTTTGCAGATGTTCTTTGTAATGAATCATATGCAACACCAATATTGTGTGCGCATCTTTCACCTATGGCTTGATAATACTGACATGTTTGGGGTTTCGACGCTGTGCTTGGTAGTTTCTTCTTGGTTGCACGTTTCATACCTACCACCGCATCACTGATCTTGGCGATCATCGCTGCAACATGAAAACCATTGTGGAACTCCCTTCAACCACTCACTGGAAACTCACCTGAACTTGTGACAAACACGCACAGAAAGTTTTAGTCAATGGTCGACAAGCTATACAGTGTCGCCCCGCCGTTGGCGACTACGAATGCGCTGAATGCACGCTAAACAAGCCTGATGACACTCCCTACTCCTGCACATGGACTTTTACCCACTGCATACCCTTTGCAAGAATGGTAACCAAGTGATGGGGTATCCTGACGCCCGCTATGGCTTTTTCGAGGCAGAACAGGAATAAAACTTTCTATGGCGCATGACGGCGTATAACACAGCGCGCGAATATAGGGAAACAGAACAGAGCAGAAAAGCGTGCTGACTTTGCAACCTGTGGTTGGAAGTCAGCGCTCTTTTTCTACTCTGTCCCTTATGTCCTATGTTTGCGAGCTGTGTTATACGCCGTCACGAACCAAAACAACTTGCCCGAGCCTGTACTCTTGTTTGCTAATGACGCCTATATTGTGTGCCTCCCACTGTTCTGGTGCTCGATGTACCAGCGTGCAGCTTGTGCAAGTGGAAGAAGCGTCGAGGTCAGACAGATGAAGTTGCAAAGTTTCAATTGCTATACAGTTTTTGCAGAGCTGCATTGGATCTTCCGCGACGCTGGTTCTTACTCTTACTACGCGTACATGAAACGATCACAAAGATAAAATAAAGAAAGGTGAAAGCTGCCGCCACAGTAGAAGCACAATGCCTGCAGGCCTTACAAGAAAAATATAGTGAGGTAGCATAGACAAATGATAGTCAGGGAAGTACAGGGCCGAGATTAAGAGGGAGGAAGCATTGGGAGCGCAGATGAGAAAGATTAATAAAAGAAGACCGGAGAAACAGCACTAGAATGAAGTATCAAAGTGTGTCACAATCTCATCAGGACGCACTTAACGCCCAACCAAATTCTCCTTAAGGTGTTAAGACTACATACAACATATAATTGGAAGTCTGAATGTGCCATAGGTCGGCAAAAATGTGGAGCTCACTTAGACTCGCTCAGAAATATATCTTGCGCTTAGGGCTCACTCGACAATCACTCTCACTTTCTCAGCCGGACTCACTCAGGCTCACTAAATTTTCCTCAACCGGACTCACTCAAACTCAAAGTTACAAAAATTACACACCGGACTCATTCAGACACAGACGCACGGCTCCGTCTGAGTCTGAGTGATTCGACTCATGAGTTAGTTTGCCGACCTATAGAAAGTGCTACTTTCAAAACGAGAAGAGCTAAGCTTAATCCCATTTGGACGCGTGACGAACGGTAATGTAATATCGTTTTTTTTTTTTGTAGCACGCGGTAATATCACTGAGGTAATACGCTCTGTGGAGTGCTGCTCTCATGAGCACTGTATGATGAACAGGCCATAAAGATAGAGCGCGCTACAGGTATTTCTTTTACACTAAAGGAAGCGCAGGATTCAATGAGTGCTTGTTCAGTGTCTTTTCAGATGCCGTGGAATACCCTACACGACGCTACTCTAAGGCAGCCAGTTAAACCACGCCTAGCCGCAAAGTTGAGTCGTGAGGTAGGCTGCATGGTAACCGGAACATCACATCTTCGCGACGTTCTGGCGACCACTATAGCACGCGTGACTGCCATAGGCAGGCGATTCAACTATTCAGTTTATGGGGAAGCGGCCATTAATATTTACCAGGAGCAACTGACAGGCCATACGGAGGGCCTGGCGCCGATACAGACAGTCACCTACCCACACTTACGTATACTTCACCACAGATTTCCCGAAAAAACACCAGACGACAAATGTCTGTGGGCGACTCCACCTGACATCCGACATACAACCTACCGGTGGTGGACTCGGACAGCGTCGGCGACGCCGTCTCGCCGCTAATAAGGACAGACTTATCACTTGGTCGTGGAAAGCGCGACTCTCCGAACTGGACTGGGAAGCCAAAGCAGTAGCCAGTGGGGCCCTGTAGACGAGGACCTCCACTCACAGTAACCAGAAGCCTTATTTATTAAAGTAATCTCTCTTTTTGGAGAATGGGAAGCAGCAAGTTTTCAAGACCGTCGTTCCAAGCAACTGTTTCTTCAGTCGCTTTCTCTGTCAGTGCAACAGCTCTTGTAACCATCCACAGCCTCGCTCTGTCAACCTTCCCGGCCGACGCGATTACAGAATCATAACTAGCATCCTGCGGTGTCTACTATGTCGTTCACCCATTATTTCTCTTTTTTTCTCGACAGTCATACAGTAGTCGAAAGGCATGAGCCATAGACATTTCCGATCAGAGCGAGCAAAGATACTCAAGAGTATTCGTGATGTAACTGACACTGCGTTGCTTTCTCAGCACTACCAAAGCTTGGCTCGTTATTTCAGCATAGGTCTCTTGAGCAACTTCGGCTGTCTGCCTCTTTTACTCCATGCCACCAGGTCGCCATTGGCAAAATGCATCCCGGCTGGACACGTACTCCGCGGTCACGGCGCCTCTTCGCGGCCTTCGTCAAAAGTTGTGCGCAGACTAGCCACTGGTTGGGAAACTAGGCGAGGAACGGATAACGGCGACGAACTGTTCCGCGGGGATAAAAATAAAGAAGGGTCGCTTCTCTTGCGTAACAGGTCCCACGAGTGGCCTCCTATCCATCGGTCGCCGAGCTTAGCAAATCCTTCTGGCCGTTAACGCTGATCGCATCCTGGTGCACATATGCCTTGCCTCGTTGTGGGGTCGACGGCTTCAATCGTCTAGTGCACAAGAAATAGTCGCTGTTGGATAACAGATATGAGGTTTCGTTGGAGGATACACTGTACTTCATTCGCGGTAAAAGTCAAGACATGCCGTACAGGGAGTCTATAACTTCCGCAGGCCTTTCGGAGTTACCGATACCACCACATTACCTTACGGGACTTCGCAAGTTGAGATATGTACCAGTCGGACAATGTCCGGTTTGATCAAAGCACGTTGGACACGATCTTATTTTCAGCTTTTAACGGCGATTAAACAGCTGACCTGCTGCACGTCGGTCGACTAAAGCTAGGTAAACCTATAGGCACCCCCTGCAAAGACTCATTCTTACACTTTGATCTAACAGTGAGTCGGGGCTCCTTCGAATCGTCCCTAAAAAATGGGTGATGGCGCTGTTGTGGGGTATCGGGCTCTTGAACAAATTAGGACAGGGCCCACTTGAACACCATGATTGTTCTAAATTATTGGTCCCTGTCCAGCCCAAATAGCATGCAGGGTCAGTATAGGTGGTGCCCAAGACATGTCGTCCGCTATGTGTTTTCTGCTACGAGATCATAGTTAGCAAGATCACAGCTTTTGAGAATGCTTTCTGTTACTCGGTGGGATTCGTATCTGAAGTGTGGATTTCGATCGCCCTATAGCGCCGGCCAACTTTGTATTCACTGTGTGTAACGCTTCCGAATCCGCCCGCACAGTAATTGTTACCGTTATCATTAGGTCGCCATAACTTCATTAATGAATCAAATCAACAGAACGGTGACGGCTTGTGCTGGTTGGTACTCCATTATGCACAAAGGTTACAGCAAAAAAATAAGCGACCGGGATCTGCTCCGCTCTGCCCTCTGTCCTCGTCGCTCATCGAGCTTAATCAAGTCAACGAGTATTTCTTTCTTTTCAA
Organism: Rhipicephalus sanguineus; assembly: GCF_013339695.2. Taxonomy (NCBI): domain Eukaryota; kingdom Metazoa; phylum Arthropoda; class Arachnida; order Ixodida; family Ixodidae; genus Rhipicephalus; species Rhipicephalus sanguineus. The sequence continues at coordinate 129,810,535 of NC_051180.1, read as the reverse complement.
CAAAAAGCTTTTTTTAGCAAAAAGCCCTGTTCTTGCAATATAAATAAAAAAAACACGGATTACGGAGTAACCTGTTCGGTACCGAAATAATTTATTCATAACTGCTGAACAGAAGTTTTCCGGGATATTAATACAGGGATCGTCCCCGCTAAAGCCGAAGTGTGCACAGTCGGTGCGCATTTTTCAGATCTATATATCGAAACTTGCGTATGCATCGAAAGCTGCCTACTCAAGGAATATGCTACACAAATCCAAAGCTTCAGTTAGCCTTAATTTAAGTTATGAAAACGTTAACTAGTATGACTATATTAATCAGCCGACTAGTGCAGATGATTGGCGTGCAGTTACAAGCCACCTGTTCAGGAACTACATCAAAAGTGGTCGAATGTTTTTTTTTTAAACATAACACGTTGCTGCTCAGTGTTGGGCTTGTGGGCATAAAAACTTCCTAACGCTTTCGCACTAGCGGACAGGGCGGAGACGCAGACAAAAGGACGACAGCCGCGCATCGTAATGTCTGCTTCTTCCTCTTGCCTGCAGACGCTTGAAATGTCGTTTAAAACATATCGCAATATTTAAAAAATATAAGGCACAATAAATGTAGATCCGTCGCGATTTTGCTCCTGAAGCAGCGCCAATCCCTCCACGGATGTTGTTGAAAAGATTCATATCATCAGAGTAAGATGCATTACAATATGAACTTCTCTCGTCGAAAGTAGAAAAGCTTCATCGCTAAAATACCGCACGCCGTGGGTACAATGCTCCCTTAGTATTGCCGCAACGTACACACTCGCTGACGGGCGGCAGTTCGGTCCTTTTCTGGTACAAATGTCTTTCTTTTTATTTAAACATGAATCGCTGACACGCGACACCGGAGGAGCAAGATGCTTGAAACCAATATGCTCGAAAATTTTTCGCTCGGAAGACAGCTTGTGTACTTACACGCAAGCTCACGTTAAACGTTAAACATGCACAGCTCATAGACACACGAACCAGTGGCACCGCACACTCCCGTGTACAAGTCTCCCGTTTAGACCAAACCTCATCAACTAAAAGCTTTTGTCGCGCACATTGCGACAGGCAAGGATTTTCTGTTTGCCACGCTTCAACTCGCTTCGTGCAGCGTCACGAAATGAAAGATCAGGTGGTTCTCCACGCATATAGTGCATTGAACTTGATGTAACGGACGACGTCCTCGGTGGCAAAGCGTGACGACGGTCTTTGAATAAACCGACCCGAACGACGAATTTTTCCTTTGTCTCTTTGTTTCCGTGGGTCTCGTTGAGATATAACGTGGTTCTGTTGTCAGACCGGCGCGCACTTACATTAACGTGTGACGTTACAACGACTGAGACACGATGAGTGCAGCTGAAAACGACGACGGTAAAATAATGAGAAGCGTCGCGAGAACCACGCCAGATTTTAAGTAAATTTTTTGCTCGAGGTGGTCACACACTTATGGTCAGAGGCGTGCACGACCGATGCGCAAAGTGTAAAATTCAAGGAGGTTTTCTTTTCTTTTCTTTTTTTTTCGTTTTGCCCGCGTTCATTAAAAAATTGCTGCTTTCCGGTTCCCCAAGGTTAGAACTTTCCCAGGTTTTAAAAGCTAACACAGTCGTACTCTTGACTACATATCCTACAGGATCACAGAGAGTGAGATCAACGAAACTGTGCGGGTCTCGAGAGGTCTCTGCCTTTTTTTCTTCTTGAATCGCTCAGTGACCGCAGTTTTATCACTAGCAGACAGTGTAACAAAATAATGCACATTCATCGCAAAGCGTTCGAAGGGAGACCGAAATTCTATTTCGGTAGTTGTCGAGCCAACGAGGCTGCACGCTCAGCTCAACAACAATACCTGCGGGTATAGTGCGCCCCTACGCAGCTTTCTATAACGAATGCCACGAGGCAAAGGTCAATCGTTTGCTCGCTGTGTCGCATTTCAGCAATGGAATTCACCTGGGTACTACAACTCCAGGTTGTGGTCTCCAGATCTAGACTTGAATCTCCGTACTTGAACAACGAGTGCAGTAAGACAACGACACAAGAGGGAACACGAAGACTCGACGAGCGCTCATTTTAAGCATGCCAGAACTGACATTTGGGCGAGCGTGTAGTGTATTCATACTTGAACAAAAAAGCGCAATAAGACAGCGAAACACGAAGGAACAAGTGCTTGCCTGGTTTCCTTGTGCCTAATAATGTCGTTAGTGTGCCTCGATGTGTGCGCCCCCCTTAGGGTGTTGCCATTCTTTCAAGGGGCTGATGCCGCCACGACGCCATTTTTTGCCCCGCGTCTCGTGCCTCTCAGCGCAGCTGCCGTAGGGGTGAGACGCCGGTAAGAAGCCGTGGGCTAAAATATGGCAGCCGCGCCGCAGTAGACGCCGCAGATGTCCTCACCCTGGACAAAACGCGCAACAAAACGCGCATCAAGGCACCCTAAATGTCGTTGTCTTATTGCGCCCTCTGTTCAAGTACGATTCACAGTGGCATAGCCAGCGGTGACACACCATGCCCGTACCCCTCGCTCCACCCCCCCCCCCCCCCGATTTTTTTTCCCATGGCATACAAAGCAGAAAATGACACTCGAAACATTTGCCCGCCTGGCCTACACTTCAGATCAAGGAAGTGCCCCCCCCCCACCCCGGAAAAAAGCTGGAAAGAAGAAGGCCTACAAACTCGCCCAAAACTCAATTCCTGAATCTTAGCTTCCCACCCACACTGTAAAAAGTTCACCGTAGTTTTTTACGGTGAAAGCACTGGTAGCTGATGCTGCCAGACTTTTACCGTAAAAAAAACTGCGACCCGTATTTCATGTTTACGGTATGCATGCCGTGTATATAATGATATCGTGTAGAAAAATCTGGCCACTGTTTTCTCACTCCACAATACTTTTCCAGTAAAAATAACCACAGCCCGTAAAATCTACGTTGCACCAATTTCGTGTATCTAGTTTAAGCCGTTAAATGTACGGTGGTTACACGGTATATTCATCGTTACACGGTGGCGTGTAAAACGGCACGGTTGGTGTGTAAATCATCGTTAGACAATGCTGTGTAAAACCCCAGCAGCAACATTTTCTCGTGTTGTAGCAGACTGTAAAATATGGATGCACTGTGAAACATGCATACCAACATTTTCTGACTTTCTAACCTCTAGGCCGTAATATATGACGTGCCCTGTGAAATGAGCACAACGACATTTTGCTGGTTTTCTAGGTTTTCAGTGCAAAATGAAGACTAACATCCCTTTTGCGTATAGGCAACTGTCTACCCATACTACTGGAACGTAACTCATGCAGATTTGTCAACTTAGGTGATTTGTAATGTACACAAAAGATATTCTCGATCTTCAATGCCCACGCTATTTCATGGTGTGAAATTCATTCGACCTGATTAACACAGTTGCAGCGCTGCTGTTTTTCTACTATGCAGCCACGTATGGCACTCTGACTAAGCCTAAAAACTGCATGCTTGGATTGGGACACTGCTGTAATATGGGAAGTGTAACTATGCTGTGCAGGAAGACAATGCAGTGGAAATGGGCAATACTGCTATTTATTAAAGTTCTCCACACACCTGGATTCTGCATTTGGCATATGTCCATTCCAGGCACAATAAATAACTTTATCATAATCTCTTTGTGACTGTCTGATCCATCTTGTACTTTTTAAGTCTTGAAAAATCTGCAAAAAAGAAAAGAGCGTAAGACAATACAATATACTGCTCTTCGTGGAGAGACTATATAACACTACCTACGATGTGACTTTTAGGCTATGGAGGTTTAAATTAGAGTACTCAGGCTGTTAGCATATAATGAGCGGCCACAGCAGAATGCAGCATTGAAATAGTGGAGTGATTTCAGACATAGATCTTCTCACGGCACCTTTATATGAAAGAAGAAATCGGTTATAAAGAGACAGTTGTCTTAGTACCTCAGTCCGTGCTTTACTTCTATCATCAGCTTAAACATGTCTACTCTGAACAAGGCATCTCGAACTTTCCTTCTATTAACCCTTACCTAGTAGTTGCACCAGCCTCAGCGCCCTAGATTTATTAATTTCAGCCTCCCATGTCCTTTTTGTCACCACTACAGCACTTGCTATTGCTTCAAATCCACAGCTTCATCCAAAGTGACGATCTGTTTCTTTTTTTACACTTGATGCACTGCCCATTCATATATTCTATTTAGTTTCAGCAACAACATCATTACTAGTATTTATTTCATAGTTTATTCTGTTCTCTTCCGGCCCTTTCATGTTAATCTTTCATTTAATCTCAACCTCATCTATTATCCTGTCCTATATGGGTGAGTAGTGGCAAGCTTTCGTCCTGACAGATACTGGAAAGCCGCGACTATGAGTACCAGCGAAGTGTATTTCACGCGATTCTTAGCTTCTCAATTGTTTCCCTCTTATTGCTTGAGTTAATGGTAACTCCATGGCCAAGCAAATGAACTTATTTATCAGTTCTATTCTTTCACGACTTATGGTTAACTGATGTTCTGTTCCTTACCAGTTGAACATTAGGTTTTCTTCCAACTCCTTGTTAGGTCCCCCTAGTGCTTCACTTTTTTTGTTTCACCATCATCCTCTGAAGTTGTCTCGTGATTCAAAAAATAAAACGTTATCATCACAAAATTTCAAATCGCTAAATAATTCACTAACAAATTTTTACATTAAAAAACTCCTCCAATTTCCATTCTCTGATGCCTCCTGTAAGCACACAATGGATACCATTGCATAGGTAGTCGCTCTATACTAACACTTTTTTCAAGGAGAACTTATGCTGGGGGCACAGTCAAGAATAGATATTGGACATATGCTGGTCATCTGCAGTCTAGGTAGCAAAACGATGACCCCTATTACATTCGCATGGACCACAAAGCATTTTACCTCCTAAACGAGGTAGCGCAGCTGCTCTCAGGTCACTCCGCCTCAACTACTGTCAACTTCTGATGCGTGTAATGAATGGAAGTAGGTGGAATGACGCTAGCAAGACTGTGTGAAATTAAATTTATCAGTAAGAGGTAAAAAACTAATGAAGCTAGGGAAGCTACCCAGATGGACAAAGTAATCGATGCGCCCATCAGTAATCTGACAGTATAAAAGCCATAAGGAGAATGTCCGAGAACAAAATGGCACAGCTTACTTAGTTTATCCCTCACGGTTTCTATGTTCCTCTAAGCCAGCATTTCCCTTGCTTTGACTGGAGGTGTCTTCATAGCAACATTGATGAGCAAAATAGTTTTAGGCTAGGTTGCATTTGCCACATTGTGCATCCATACAGAACTCCTTGAAAATGCACAAGTGGCATCTCCAGCGGAAGCTACTCGGGCATAGAGCGAACCAAGCTGCCCAAAAATTGTGTTTAGATTGTTGGCTTTATTTTTGTGCACTTATAAAGCTAGACTTTAGCCAGAAGTTTGAACATCTGAAATTCATTTGCTGTAGTAGTGGGATGGACAACTGCTATGGTCCGTTGTATTCAATACTTCCACCTCAAGAAAATGCAGTCAGGAATTGGGCTACTCACGTAAACATTCCATTCAGAATCCATAATTTTTTCGTTCAAACTGAATATTTTTTGGGTTCTCTTTCCTTGCTTTTTTTCTCAGCCTTGCTTCCATGGTCTGGGTTAATACCAAAAGTGCCCTGTGCAAAGCAGGAAAAAAACAATGCTAAATATTGCACTAATGAAGCTGGCTCATGAGCTTGTAGCCAGAGTTGTAGTAATTTCCAAAATATATTAAAAGTTATGCAGGTCCTAAATGTTGAAGTTCGGTGTCTCAAGGCTATCCATGAATGTTGTTTATACAGATATTTCTCCTTCTTAGAAATCACCCAATCTAACATAAATGTTAACCACTAGTCCGCAGCAAAGTTTCACTGTACTAGTATTGATTTTATGCTGCAGCACTGACTTAGGATTTAAGCATCTGCCTCACATGCGGATGGTGCGAGGTTCGATCCCACTGCGGCTGGGCGTCCGCCAGTGATGCAATGGGTACAAGCTTCCCTTGGCCTGCTGCTCGGCATATCTGCGGTATATTTGGGAACACTTGGAAAATAGGTCTTATATGTCACATTGAGTTCAGAAACATATCATGAGCCATTGTCCTCTTTGGCCAAGGTTGCCTTTGCACCAATAAATTCTTCGTCATCCGCGGCAGCAATTATACTCTGCCACGTCGCTGACTAGTTGCACGCACGCTCACTCGCCCCATCTGCCAACTTGAATTTGAGGATGAAAAGACCTTCAGAAGAAGTGCTACAGGATGTAGGACGTCACATTTGACGTTAAACCTCCGACACCCCTCATAAAGGCATAATCATTAATATTTAAAAAAAGTACTTCTCTTTACTGCAAAAGCCTATGAGTAGCATTCAGGGCACGTAGTACTATTAACACTAATACAACCCTGGTATGTGGATATGCGACTATTGTACAGCACCTCATTTTTGTTTCAGCCCTCGCTGAGAATTAGCATCGAGGATGAACGAGAAAGTACCGAAGTTGGGTGCTTTAATATTGAACACTGATTATATCTGGGAGCTTAAAAAGGCACTCAGGGCAGACAGTTGGCGTTCAATGGCAAAGTAATACGCCCTGAGATTGTTCTGTACTAAAATTGAGTTTTTGTAAGCTATAAAAGACAAACGTTTAGTCGAAACGTCACTATTACTGGCCATCTCACAGGTGGACTGCAATAACATGTGAATGTGGATCACAGACGGTTGCCAGGCTTTTACTACTGCCACTTATTTCAAAACAAAAGTCACGGAAACCATCCCCTTCATATAAGTAATGTGTTTGAATCAAATCGGAGAGTTTAAATCAAATAGCAGGACAATGTTTTTGAACAATTCTCACAGTAAAACACGTATTTTGCGTTCAGACAACCGTCGTCAAAGTCAGAAAGAGACATAGGTGATTTTCACTGACAATGACCATGTGTCCTTAGAGCGGCGTAAGTTCCATCACCATAGGTAAGCAGGCTACTATTGGGAGGTGTTTTCAAGAGAAATCTGTAGGATGCTTGCAGATACAACAGCAAGAGACGGACGAGAACCATCTTGCAGATCTCTTGACACCACATAAAGAAACAATGCTTATGTAGCAGCTTTTTTTCTACAAAAAGGAGATGAAAATGCTCTCCAGAATGATTTAATACACACCTTTGAACGAATTCCAAAGTAGACTACAATCTTTCAGTCATAACAGACATGAAAGGAAAAATAACTGGTGAATAACATGCAGAATACTGTAGTGACGTTCTCTAGCCGCTCCCAACATGTGGCGATCAGCAGAAGGTTACTCCTCTGGTTTCCACAGGTCACCACCTAGGGTTAAGAGCACTGACAATGAAATGGCATTCTTAATAGTTCAAGTAGTTCCACTTTTTCATTTCAGATGTATTGCGAACTAAATGTCAGAAAAAATGAGACTAGTGCTAATGAATTGGGCGTTACTGACACAGCTCCCTGTATCATATGCTAATGCAAACTGCAACAAAATGATGCTAAGTGGCTCAAGTATGATTAGTTTTTATTTCAAGAATTTTCGCCACATTTTGGAACTTTGAAGAAACGCAAGGTACCTTTCCTCTTGCTAGTGTGCTAAAGAGGAGGTCACATTTTGCAATTATACAACCATCCAGTGCTGAAATACAAATGTATTTTGATAATCTAGGTATAAGCACAAAATAAAGAATTATTCAAGTCCCAGCTTACAGTTGCACCATTCTATTTGCTCTGCATGACTTCAACAAACATCTCATCCAATGGACAAGCATCCAACAGTTAGGCATACGGGCATGCAGTTCGGAAAAGTCGCCCTGCGAGCTGTCACATTAAAAAGCGTACATTCAAGGCGCAATACATGTACAAAAAACGACGCTAAGGTAGCAGTTACAGAATATGTACTAAGCGAAAGATACCATTTGACTCTCTCTTTCACGGCAGCTCGGAAAGTCAACGCGAACCAAGACAGTTCAGAACTCGAAGCCGTAGCGCAGCAAAACGCGCACACGTGGAAACTCAAACCTCCTTCAGCTGCTGCTCCAGAAAAAAGCTATTAAACATAACTATACAGCATGAGGCAACAAATATTACAGCACTTCAACGACGAAAAAAGATGCTTCCGCAACTATCACCGTTTCATTCTGCTTTTCGTGATGGAAAGGAGGCGCGAACTCGACGACGAAACTGCAGCCTACCAAAAGTGCGCATATGTGGGAACACTTCAAACACCTTACATTCGTGGCACGCAACACGCCGTTCACAATAACCTACATACCTGCTGAATGTAGCGAATATTGACGGCGTGCTGTGTGTGGCCACTCTTATAACTGTAAAGGCTCTGTTATACTCCGACGTGCGTTCGCGTCAGCCCGCGGCTGCGGAGTAGGCGATGTTCAGGTTCGTCACGTTACGTTGACGCGAAAACAGAGCACTCTATACTCCCACTTCGCGACGCAGTACGTCGCCTTGACGCATGCGCATTTGAGTGCACTCGGCGTCCCTTCTTCACGAAGAGACGCAGACGGAGTGCAGTCGGGTAACGTCGCCGGCGCGGAATGGCCGCATGTCGCATCTCGCGCCGGCTGCAGCCGGGGCGCAGCTGACGGACGCCGGACGCGTCGGTAGCGCCGCGCGTCGTGCTGCGCGTTTGTTAGCGTAGCGTCGTTGTGCAGAGCGTGCGCGCGCGTCGGACGTTACGCTGGAGTATATCAGCCCCTCTTAACCCCTCGAAGAGTTAATATTCATGCTTTCTTGCACTGGCACAGTACAAGGAAAAAATCACGCTTTAAGTCGGCGCGTACCCAGCACAGGCGAAGTATACAGCAGTGCATGCGGTGCAAACACAAAGCAAGACGTTAATTTCAAGAAAGTCATGAGAGCAAGTGCACAAAATCCGCCAGTGAAGTCAAATGGCTTCTGATACTTCCAGAGCACACACATCATTCGCATGCATCACTGCGCGATTAAGTTTTGAGAAAAGATTGCGACGTACCTGCAGGGGAGTACAATACGTGGCCCCAACGGATTCCAAACCAGCGCCGATAGCAGAGCCTTCGAAAATGGCGAGACTGGTGACGCATCGGGCGCCCCGCCGGCTGTTCCTTGCCGTATCTGCGCGCTCTGCGCATGCCCGGTTTCCTCGCGAGTACCGTAACACAAGGTTGCGCCGGCGCGCCAAGCAGTACGTCGCAGCGTCCACGCGCGTGCTATGAGCGCGGGGAACGAAAGGCGAGCGCTGACGCCGCTCCTCCTCTTTACCTCTTTCTTTCTTCTCTCCTAAAAGTCAATGCGCATGCGCGCGGCATGGTATACGGTGAGACTACCGTAGTTTACGTTTACGATGGCGACACCGTTTTTTTTACGCAATATTGGGCGTAAAAATAACGGTCTCTTTTTACAGTGCAGACGACTACTACGAAACAACGTGACTGTGTTGCATATAGCTAGGCATCGCATGTATATGGTTTTCAAGAGAGTGGTAAGCTGGGCTAGTTGGTAGGTATTCATGTTAATAAACAGCGCGAAAAACAGCGCGAAAAACTAGAGGCAAAGGGGAAGAACAATACGGGACGAGCGCTCGTCCCGTGTGTTCTTCCCCTTTGTCTCTAGTTTTCGCGCTGTTTATTACTGTGTGCAATAACACAACGGCACAAGAAGGAAAAGAACTTCCTGAAAAGAATGACTAACAGTGCGGCATGCAAGTTTAGCGTCTATGAAAAGGAAATAGAGCCCCTTCTGTGCCAAAATGCTCATTCTCCGCAAGAAGTGCGGCTCAGCTGTTTGGCAGGGGGCCCATTCTCGGAGGCAAGAGATCCTGGAATTCAACGTGGATATAAAGAAGGCGTACAAACACGGGGCCAAGAGGTCTATATTATAAAGTACCTTGAAGTTGCGGTCACTTTTACGTATAAGAAGACAGGCGGTTCTATTAATAAGATATTATTTGAGCACAAGTGCTCCTTCACCAGAGAATCACCGTCTAATGTATCGTTGTATTTTCGCAATTGCAAATGTAGTTTCGATGACTGCGCAATTTTACGCAGACACAATAACGAAAACGCGAGTCCTATATTTGAGCCTTGGTATATTAATATCAGTGAAAGCCAATGCGCGAGTCGGCGTCTTGGATAGTTTGGGTAAAGAAGGATTGAAATGCACACTTATCTCTCTTGCATACCTGCACGTGTACCTGATTGTCGGGTGGCGCAGCAGTTCCTGAGCAAGCACAGAACTTTTGAGTCGAGCGGTTGATGCGGTTGATACGTAGCAAAAAATCACTAACTGCTTTGTTAAAGCAACTTTGCCTTTTTTGTTGGATTTTGTGCTTAACTGTTGATTTGCGTTGTCGACAGTGAAAGCTTTCAAATAAGGAGCAGGAAGAATAGACCCTCTTTAGAAAGTGGAAGTGGAACGAGCGCCATCCTTGCCCCAAGTAAATATGCCTGCGAGTCATCGTCCCCATCCCCAGCATACCTCCATTGAATTATCTTCTAAACGCGCGTCATTTAAGTAAGACAAAATTAGTATAACGGTCTCAAGTATGCACTACTTTTTGCGGCAAATATCTCTATAACAATCAACGTGACGTTGATCATCGTCAACATCGTCGCCGAGAAGTGTCATGCCAGATGTACTGATTTCTTAGCCATTACCCTGTAGTGGGTACGAGCCACATGCACGACGCCTGAGAAAAAGACCATGGCTGTCGCGGGCGTCTCGCCAGCGCCGTGGGTCTTCTTGAGATGACAGCCGGTCAGCCATGGAAAGCCAGTCGGCGGCGGGAGTCGCCGATGGTTGCCAGGCTGACGTCGAAGAGACGGAAGAACAGGTACCATGCTCTTCACCTTCTCAAGACAATGCTGTGAGCACCACGCCAGCATGCGCGGAATCGGCAGAAACGGGGGCGTCCGGCTCTCAGGATGCTTGTTCGGGCGAGCAAGGCATCGAAATTCTGAACCCGGAGGTCATACGTCTGATCTTCGGCTACCTCGACCTACAAAACCGGGGTCGCATGGCGCAAGTGTGCACTGCCTGGAAAGCCGTCGCCGACGAGCGCTGCCTCTGGATGAACGTAGAGGCGCGGTTGAGGCTTTCCGAGTGCAGCGCGCCGGTGCTGGACTGCGTCGCTCGACGGGGCATTCGGCGAGTCAAGGTGCTCAACTACAAGGAAGACCAGGTGGCCCAGCTTGTCCAAGCACTGCCGGACATCAAGTCGCTCGATTTGTCCGACAACTTCAGCGTGAACAACAACGTCGTCCTGGGGGCATTCAAAGACAAGATTTACGAATCGCTCACCGTTCTAAATCTCAGCTGGTGCCCGCAAATCGACGACTCTGCGATAGACTGTCTCAGTGGCAAGCTTCCAAACCTGGAGGAGCTGTACTTGGTTGGCTGCGACCACATCACCGATTCCAGCATGGGCTTCATCGCCGCCAGGCTACCAAAGCTCAGGGTGCTCGACATGAAAGAATGCGAAGTGTCCAACGCTGGCCTGCAAAAACTGGCGGGCTTCTGTGAGGACGGTGTGCTGTCGACCACGCTCGGTGTGAGAGCTCTGACGCATCTGGGCCTCGAGGACTGCGCTCTCGTTTCCGATGCCGGCCTGGAGTCCATCAGTTGGGCCTGCTCCAGCTGTCGAGCTTGGACCTCAGCATGTGCCTCAGCGTGACGGACGCGGGATTACAGCACGTTGGAAGGATGAGTCCCTCAAGAAGCTGTCCCTGATCAGCTGCGAGGACTTGACGGGCCTCAGCATTCACCATCTCGCCGTAGGCACGTTCTCGTTGAGCAGCCTCGACATCGCTTACTGTAACCACATCGACGACGACGCCATTTCTAACATCTCGCGTGGTTCGGGCCTGGTCACATTGAGCGCGTTAAATATCACCGCCTGTCCCATCACGGACGTCGGCCTCTCCTTGTTGGCGCAGAAGCTGACCGACCTCAGGCTGCTGAACATCTCCGAGTGCGATCTGGTCACCAAGGACGGCATCGCTGTCGTGGCGTCGCACCTGCGTAGTCTGCGCGCCATTCACATGAGGTACTGCATGGGCCTGACGAACATCGCTCTGAAGCACTTGTCACGCATATCTAGCCTGAGGTGGTGATACTGAAGAGCTGCAGCAAGCTAAGGAGCAAGGCAATGGCGTACATCGCACCCGGTAAAACGCCGTCGAACATCGTGGAACTGGACGTGAGTTTCACGGCCATAAACGATGTTGGCGCCCGCTATATAGCACAGGTGAATACCGCTTTCGCTATTCTCGATAACACCATCAAGCACGCCGTATGATCTGTCCAATGTCGCAAAGATGTATAGTGGGGATGGAAAGGAACGCGAACATGCGGCGTCTACAGTCTCTGCTGTTTCGCATTTATTTTCAAGCGGTTGCAGCCTAGATGGCGATTCAAAGCCACTAGAGTCATCAAAGATACAACCAAGAACCATCTAGCATCTTTTTATTGCCACCAAGGTCAGAGCGTGACGAAAGCAGCGCGCCGCACTATTCGCGTTTCTTTCCATCCCCCCTTTACTTCGTTAATTATGCCTGTGTGTGGCTTGAGCGGTGTTTTACACGTTAGTAAAATGGTACACATTATGTCAAAAGCTTTTTAAATGCGAAGCATTTCTTAGCGAACTTCTGCGACTTTGAGCGTATCTATCTATCTATCTATCTAGCCGCCTACGACTTTGTGCTCTCCTGGTCGCTTGGTTAGAGTGACCTAGAACACTCTAGCTTGGTTCATCGAATGTGCACCAAAATTGGCATGGCGTAACATGACTGTATGACGAACATAAATGACAAGTCATAACATGAAAATCATGACACGCATGTCATGTACAGCATGATTTACATGCTACCCTCATGGTGCGCTGGCGGCCGTTTCGCTAGTTTGATATACACCAAAACTGGTATCTTGCGACGTGACTGACTGTGTGACGAACATAAATAACACGAGTTAACATGAAAATCATGACACGCATGTCATGCACAGCATGACTTACGTGCCACGCTCATGGTGCGTTGGCGGCCGTTTCGCTAGCTTTATATACACCAAAATTGGTATCTTGCGATGTAACCGTGTAACGAACATAAATAACACGAGATAACATGAAATCATGACACGCATGTCATGTACAGCATGACTTACGTGCCACGCTCATGGAGCGCTGGCGGCCATTTCGCTAGCTTGCTCTATCCCGAAATTGGTATTGCGTGACGTGATTGTGTAACGAACATAAATAACACGAGTTAACATGAAAATCATGACACGCATGTCATGTACAGCATGACTTACGTGCCACGCTCATGGAGCGCTGGCGGCCGTTTCGCTAGCTTGATCTACACGGGAATTGGTTTTGCGCGACGTGACTGTGTGACGAACATAAAAACACGAGTTAACATGAAATCATGACACGCATGTCATGTACAGCATGACTTACGTGCCATCATGGTGCGTTGGCGGCCGTTTCGCTAGCTTTATATACACCAAAATTGGTATTGCGACGTAACCGTGTAACGAACATAAATAACACGAGATAACATGAAATCATGACACGCCTGTCATGTACAATGACTTACGTGCCACGCTCATGGAGCGCTGGCGGCCATTTCGCTAGCTTGCTCTACCCCGAAATTGGTATTGCGCGACGTTACTGTGTGACGAACATAAATAATAGGAGTTAACATGAAAACCATGACACGCATTTTCCTCAATGACATACAAGACGATGTATGCAGCCCTTTGCTGGCTGCTTCGCATTACATCGATTCCCACAATGCGTGGGATCTGCCGGTTTTTTATAGTAGATACTAAACTGTTGTATGTTATGTGCAGCATATACCAAACTGTTACATGTTGTTCACTCTCCCGGATGATAAGCGATGTATGTATAAAAACACTAGCTTTGAATACCCTATGTAGTCAGCTCAGACAAACACTAATATCTTAATTAAATAAGGCTGTGTCGATTCTTTGTCGTAAATAAATGAGATAACAAAGCCGCATATCGCTAGCAAATAAATTCGCGTGCAAGAAATTGAGAAAACAATAAAATTCTGATGTCTTGCATTGCCTTAAGCCACAATCTGCTTATGAGGCAGCCGTAATGAGGAAATCCGGAATTATTTTCAATACCTGGGGCTTTCAATATTAGGAGCTTAGCTTTAGCGTGCACCTAAACCTAAGTACAAGGGTGTTCTTGCATTTAGCCCCGATGAAAATGCAGCTGCCACGGATGAGGACGAGCCTGCGATCTCGGGCTCGGTAAAGCAATGTCATATTATATCTTGCTACAACGAGTCGCAGGAGCTGGTTTGTTTAGCATCGCAGTGCATTAATCGAGAACGTATATATTTTCAAACGGACTCCGCCAATACTTCCCATGTTCCAGCAAGCATACACCAAATTACACCTGTTAACGTAATGATAAGCGTTGGCTTAGATGCATCCGCCGCCATACTTTAGCAGCTTCGGTATTGCGCTGTTTAGCACAAGGATGAGGGTTCGACCCTTGGTGAGGGCAGTCGCATTGTAATGGGAGCGACATGCAGAAACACCCGTATGCTTGAGTTTAGGTCCACGTGAAGGAACCTCAGGTGGCTGAAATTTATTTGGCGTCTCTCACCATGGCTTCGTTGTGTTGGGAAGTTAAACCTCAGAATTTTATTTCAGGGCTGCTGCTTTACAGCCGGTTGAGGAGTTGGTTGTGACAAACGTAGTAGTGAAGGGCTTACTGTAGATAAATGTCATTGCACTCTATCCCCCAAGTGACGTCACAGCAGCGGCCGCGGAGTGCGGTTTCGTGACCTCGTCGAGGAGGAAAGGAAAAGATGCTATTTCCGCAGCCCTAGTTGGGAGCACGGCTCAGCGTCTCGTGACACAACACCAGAAGAGCTGACATACCACGTCATAGGTGTTGAATACAGCGAAACGAAATTTCTGGGCTCATGGTTGAAGTAGAGCGCCCAGCAATGTTGAAGGATGGGCCAGTTGGTATTGCGCTTTCAAATTTATTACAGCGCTGCAAAGTGTACCAAGGGGTCAGAAAGGAGGGGAAAGTTGGAAGTTACCGCTATTTCCTCTTTTATTCCGTTCCTCGCCCGTTCCTTCCCTCCTTTTCCGTGCCTTAGCAAGGTTGTGTGCAACTTGACGTGTGCAACTTGACGTAGATCCCTCTTCCCACTAAAAGAGAGTGAAAGGGAGGGAGAGAAAGAGACAGAGGGAGCATGAACAGTCGGAAATCAATCTCGAAAGTAAGTCACTTTCGATAGCTATGGGGTATAGACTTGAAAGTATGTGCTACTGCCACAGTTGCGGGTCGGCTTCCATTGATTAAGGCTACGGACGCGTGGGTGCTGTGTTGTGCGGACATTTCGTAGTGGCCTTCGGCAGGCATTCCTTCAGTCTCATAAGGTGACGACACGACAGGACAAGTTTATGTCATTTTTGTGCACATATGATATACTTCAAGAGAAACATGTTTTTGCATAATTAGATAGAACACGCAAGAAGAGATAACCACAAGCGCAGTTGTCGTCAGTGTCGCATTGTCATTGCAAATTGCGTCTTTTCTGCGTCGTCCATGTCTTGATGTGCGCTGCCATGACTGACCAACTATAGTTGGTTAGTCATGGCAGCGAATTATGGTGGGTTAGTCGAGACATGGCAACTATAGTTAAGACATGGTATAGGCTCCAACCACATCTTAAGCATAGAAAGAGCATCTTCCGTGTAGGTCCAGCGCTACGTTAACCATGGTAGAGATGCAAATCATCGCCCTTCCGGCAAAATTGCAATTTTTAAAGACAATCCCATTATTATTTGATATAAATATGTAATTTTTTTAATAAACAGTTTCCTGTATTGAAAAGCGACATGAGGAGCTTTCATGTCGACCTTCGAGAATTATTCGTAACATCTGCAGATAGACATCGATAATGACTGTTTCGTATATAGTAATTTGTTAGGCCTGCGAGACAGCGGAGACGTAAACAAACACACATATGTATGAAGCCTAAACCAAAAAGTATCAGCCAGGTGAAGTAAAAGCAAACTGCTAAAAAACGAATGCGTTCCTCCCCTATAGCCCCTCCCCTGTCACAGAAAAATAGAAGAAATAAAAACAGGATATACACAGCGTATAAAACGTTCACCTTCACATCGTTTGGGCTAATTTATGAAGCTTGCGCAATCCGTCGAGGGTGCGAACACTGCGTGATTGTGTTTTACATAGAGTTCATAAATCAACAAATTTATTACTCATGTCGTAAACAAGCACATGAGGGTAACCTCACAGGTTGGTTACATATGTTGACTTGTACGTTCAGTTTATTTCTTCCCTCATTCGCTTTGTATGTGTTTTTCAATAAATAACAGTCGGGGGACAACGTAGTATCATGGTGTTCTTTTTAAGGCGATGCCTCATCAAAGGCAAAATTTGACTGTCGGCGTCGGGGACGAGTGATGAAAAAAATCACGTGACGACGTCATCATATCTCGTCACGATGACGTCACAGATCGCTAGAATTTGTGACGTCACTATGACGTCATAGTGACGTCAAGTGACGTAAAGTAACATTATTACGTCATCACATGGCATCGTAGCTTGGTCAAAGGTGGTCGATCGCAGAAGCAATGCAAAACCCGTTGAGATGCCTCCAATCTTTGAGGCACTGCAAAACCACGTTAGGTGCAGAAAGCTTCGAAGGGTGGCGGGGACAGGATCAGTACATCGACGGAAAAGAAAGAGAAGATAGCTTTCGCCTTCGAGTTGTCTTGAGTGAAGGCATAAATGACTCTGTGAGCTTTTTGTCTTGCATTTCGTCCTGCTCTAAGTGCTTTATTTTTTTTTTCGCTTTCAACACAGATGTGCAGTTGGACCTGGTTATAACGAACCTGATATGGCGAATTATTGGGTATAGCGAACTAAATACGACCTTTGCTTGATCGCGCTTCATTTCAGTGACAGTTGTTCTTTTTATAACCAAAGCGAAAACGCGACAGCCGCTGTGACATCGGCTGCAACAACAAATATTTGATTTGCACGAGGCTCAAAACTCGAAATGTAGCTTAAAAGAAAATATTGAAAGGCAATTCACAACCACATTTTTATGTGGTTTCGACATTAAAAATTTCATTAAAATGCTATTAGAAAGGCTGAGGAAGTTTTGGTCATTCTGCGCAAATAAAAGAAAATAAACGCATTTGACGGTTGTACCACCTACATCGTACGAACAAAATGGAAAAGCTCTGGAAACTCGTTTATAGTAGGTTGAAGCAGAGAATAACGCGTTTTTTTGTGTCAATGACTTTGGCGCGAGCCAGACTGGTGATTCGTTAGAGCGATATTTATATCTACTGTAACAACAAATGTCGGATATAACGAACTAGCTTATGGTGCCACTTCGTTATAACGAGTTTCGGTTGTGCCAACTATCGCGCCTTTCATCACTCGTTTATACTTGTACCAAACTGCATACGCGTAACTGTGCAGGGCATGCCGAAGTTGCGCATCCTGAACTTGAGCGGCTGCATGGTCGGCGACAAAGGGATGGCGCGCATCGCACGCAGCCTGGGAAGCCTGAGCACGCTCAAGATCGCGCGCTGCCAGGAAATCAGCGACAACGGCATCAAAGCGATCGCCTGCAACCTGAAGAACCTGAAGGCCATCGACATCAAAGGTTGTCCGAGGACAACGTCTGCCGGAAGGGCGGTGTCTGATCGCCAGGTTACCAAATCTAAATTCCTGTGATTGGAGAAAAAAAAAAGAATTCGAACACACCGAACTGAATAGCCATATCGCTCGATTGCATTGTCAAATTGACGCGAGGTAGGCTGGCAAAAATTTCTACCTTGACACCCTCGCATTAGGTGACTTAGTACCTTAGTTTGTCATAGAGGGGTCCGCGTGCCTGAAAAGCCGGTCCATGTCCTCCATGTATGCTGTCACCCTTTCGTTTGGGCCTTGAACTCTGGCCTCCATCTCACACTCAGCTCTCCTATTCCTGCCCACTCTGGCAAGGCGTTCAGGAACTGCCAACGAAATTCATCCCACGACGTTAGCGTTTCCTCATGGTTCTCAAACGACGTTTTCGCGGAATCTTCAAGAGCGCAGTACACACAGCGCTTACCCTCTTGGGTCTAGTCGTTGATGATGGCAACCGGTCGAAGTGCTCAAGCAGTCGTTGGCACCTTCGAAAGCAGCTCCGTGAAATGTCTTCGACGTCGTGGTTTGGTTGACAACGAGCTGCGCTGGTGCTTGCGCTGTAGCGTTAGGAGGGTTTTAGTTCATAGTCCTCGTGCGTTGAGTAGCAAACCGTGCCGTGACTGGAGGTCCTGGAGACGACGACTGGTACGTACGTGCACAGGGGTGTAAGCTCGGTCGAACTACTCGGCGGACTTGCGTCTGGGGTACGCTCTGGAGACCGTGTCATCTGCCGTACCCGGCACTTCCACAGAAAATGTCAACAGGCTAACAGATAGATGCTACAAGACACAGGGCAAAGATACCCAAACAGCGGCGTTAACTCTAGAAAAAGTTGGTGGTTCGTTGGTTCCTCAGTACCTTGGCGCAACCCACTCCGGGGGATAGGCCATGAAGCGGACGGTGCCTTGCATAGGAAACTAATTTACTTACTGAAAGAAAAGTTGAAAATGAAATGTTTAGTCATTACAGATTAGTAATATAAGCTTGCAAGATAACAACAACAACATCAACAATAATAAAAACAAATATATACAGTTAAAAGGCTGACACGCAAAAGCGCGCGCACACCGATTAACTGCGTTCTCTTTCAAAGGCTGGCCACTACAGTTGCCAGCCTACCTCGCGTCAATTGTTACGACGTTATTTTGGCCCTTACGAAGTTGTGCGCCGCCTCAGTGATGTGAATTAAGAGATGGTGTCCCGAAGCTCTGATCCCAGATTGAGCCCACGACGTCCACGTGCTGAGGTCGTCCATGTCGTACGAATGAAGCCTTATCACACCTGCGAGCGATAAGCAACACTTCGCAACCCCTTCGCAATCATGTACTACGTTACCTTGGTTATATTTTTCTTCACGCAACCACCATTCCCCGTAGTGCTGTCCTCTCGCACATGAACCCATCGATCGGGATGGTCGCTCAGCCTGGCAACTAAAGCGGCTAGCCTCTTGAAAGAGCAAAGTTAATGGGTGTGCGCGCGCTTTTGGGTGTCAGCCTTTTTCTAGAGTAAGCGCCCCTGTTTTTGTATCTTCACACCCTGCGTCTCGTAGCATCTGTCTGTCAGCCTGGTGACAATATCCCATGGCCGGACCTGCTGGAGACGCTAACGAACTGCCACAATTGACAATCCATAATTTCGCGCATTGCGTGAATTAATCAAGGTTTGCGAGTAGTCACCTTAGACTCTGTAGAAAATTAAATTTTACGCCACACGTGCCACACGTGTCTGAAGGAAAGGATTTTGACGACGTACGCGACAGTATTTCCACTTCATTCATGTCTTGACCAGACAGTCATGTTCGTTAAATTTCTCTTAACCTCCCAAGCCAATTTTGGTCTACACCAAGTAAAGGAGGCCATCACAAGAGAACCCAGACGTAGGCGGCTACATAGATAGATAGATAGATAGATAGATAGATAGATAGATAGATAGATAGATAGATAGATAGATAGATAGATAGATAGATAGATAGATAGATAGATAGATAGATAGATAGTAGATAGATAGTATAGATAGATAGATAGATAGATAGATAGATAGATAGATAGATAGATAGACCGACAGACAGACAGACAGACAGACAGACAGACAGGACAGACAGACAGACAGACAGACAGACAGACAGACAGACAGACAGACAGATAGACAGATAGATAGATAGATAGAAGTAATAGATAGATAGATAGATAGATAGATAGATAGATAGATAGATAGATAGATAGATAGATAGATAGATAGATAGATAGATAGATAGATAGAAACATTCAACGTACCAGAGGTTCCCTAAGAAATGCTTGGCATTTCAAATTCGGCAGATCCCGCGTTCCGTGGGAGTCGATGTTATGCGAAGCATGCCGCGGGAAGGTGACTGGCGAAATTTTTTTACGGAGCGAAACGTTACGAAATGACGCTAAAGATACGTACACATTTTATACGCACACACATATGTTAAAGCGCCAAATGCGTTATATAACCAGTTGTTTACAGTTGGGTAACTTTGCCAACAGCAACATGGTTATTACCAACACCAGAAACGCTAAGCTGATCTGTAGTGCTTATACTTGTCCGTTATGACAGAGAATGCAGGCACGTTTTACAAACCCGTGTGCGTGTGTGGAAGGGATTCTTGACGGTTCTTGAACAATGTCGTCATCACCGCGATCAGTGAACCCCAGAAGCTGGACAGGACTTGTTTCGGATCCGTTCGTGATCGCAGCAACGAGGGGTGTATGTGTAGTGAGTATGAGATAAAGTACAGCTGTTGGCAATCGTGGAAGCCTCGGTCGTTTCGTCGACATATTGTCTATCCATAGAGCCGGCGACATATCGCAGCCCGAAGTCAACCTTCGCGTTGGTGAAGTATAGGCCATCGAGGCTGGTGGCCCTGAATAGTGCTACGTAGACTAACATCAGTGGATGGCGCTTATCGTATTCGTTGACTACCTGGGCATATGTGGTCCATGTAATCTAGTCTACAAAGCGGCTGTCAATCGATCTGACGTCATCCTCGGTCAGCATGAGGCTATCGCCCAGCCTCGTAAGAAATGAAGAGAACACTGCGTCGTTCTGGCGGACCGTGTGCATGACATCAATGAACTGAAATGTCGAGAAACCACGCGCCGGCTGTTCATGTGCACGAGCTCCGACCGACGGGCCACTGTACGTTGTGAACATTATTTATGTAATATTTTTTTATTCATCTATATATTTCCACATTAATTTGCTTATCAAGATCGCTAATTATGAATTTCTGGAAGAGCGGGTAGGCAGCAACGCTACAATCACAAGTGACTTTGCACCACAGCTGTTATACTCGGTGTGTGATCATGACATCGATTCGCACAATGCGCGGGATCTGCCAGAATTTTCACTGTGTATGTTCGCTGTTACTATGTTGATTGAGACTGTGACAGACAGACAGAAAAGCTTTATTAGCAAGTGTGTTCGGTCCCCCGGGTCCCTGGACCAATGCGCGGTCCTACGCCACGTCTACACGGTCATGCCTCTCACCGCGATGACATCGGCAGCCCGAGTCACCGCAGCAAGTTGCAACGCCGGGTCCCCAGACGAGAGCAGGACCTCCCAGTCCTCCCAGCTGGAGATGGCAGGCTGTCCCCGCGGGGGAGGATCAGCAGGGCAGCCGAAAAGAATATGGGAATCACCTGTAGCGCATACTCGCAAAAACATGAACTGTGGTATGCGGGTATGCGCCACACGTGACTGAGGGAAATGGTTTTATGACGTACGCGACAGGCGTTTTGCGTTATTCTCGTGATGGCCATTGAATCGTGTTCTTATCCTGATCCCCTGATATGCCAATTTCGGTATATGACAAGTTATGGACACGACCAGGAGAGCGGTCAGACGTAGGCGGATAGATAGATAGATAGATAGATAGATAGATAGATAGATAGATAGATAGATAGATAGATAGATAGATAGATAGATAGATAGATAGATAGATAGATAGATAGATAGATAGATAGATAGATAGATAGATAGATAGATAGATAGATAGATAGATAGATAGATAGATAGATAGATAGAAGCGGCCAAAGTGCCTGAGGTTCGCTAAGAAATGCTTCGCATTTAAGTATTCGGCAGATCTTACGCCATGTGGAAATCAATTTCATGCGAAGCAGTCAAGGAGTTTAGTTCTATTCTGCAGTTTTCGTTACGAGGTGGATCGACGCGCTTGTGCAAGTGTATTAGTTAAGTGCACATCGTGGGCTTACCAGACACGTCGGCAACACCGGCGTTTAAAGCGTAACTTATGGTCTGACGTAAGGTCAGCAGTCACGTCAGAGCACATACATCAGTATTATCGAAACGAAGTGAACTTTGCGTTGTGATGACATGAATACCACACGTAACTTTCGTTAGCGTATTCCTCAAGGGTCGAGCAGCGCTTTAATATATCTTGCTGAATCCTAGGAATACAAACGTAATGTTTATTAAACTGCTACAAAAGCAAAGCTATTAAACTGCCACAAAAGCAGAGCTATTAAACTGTCATAGGACTGTCTGGTCATGTCATGACCAGACAGCCATATTCTTCAAAACCTCTTGCCCGCCCATGCCACTTTTGGTCTACACCAAGTTAAGGAGGCGATCACGAGAGCACCCAGAAGTAGACGGCTAGATAAACAGATAGATACGTAGATAGAATCGCTCAAAGTACCTTGGGTTTGGTAAGAAATGATTCGCATTTGAAACGTGGAGGAGGAGGACGCTTGAGCTTCGACTTCAAGAGTAGAACGCGATAGCGTAATCGGCCCCGTTCGTATCGCAGCCTGACTTCGCTTCTCGTTGGAGACCTTTACCGTGCCGCAAGGAAAGGAACGTCTGTGCGTATAACAGTTGGAGTTTTCAAACTATCCTAGTAATGCCTACTGCAAGTACACTTGTGAAGTGCCCACTACGCCACAATTCTTCCTTTTGCGAATCGACGAAGTACCCACTACATGTCCGTAAGGCAACACGCGCAATTGTGCAGCTGCACACTTTGTTGATACTGTTGCTGATAATGATGATTTATTATGCCTGTGCGCTTTGTAATTGGTGTATTTTTAAACCAACCACTCGCTACGCAATTCACATGTCTTGACACCTGGTGCGATCCTACGCTTCTGCCACGCAGTATTACATGCGTTAAGCCTCGTTCACACTTGCGACTAGCACCGGTCGCGCGACCGAGTTAGTCGCAATGCGACTGGTCGCAAACGGTCGTAAATGGCCACTTTGGTCGCAAAGGGAGTGCTTTGGCATAGTCGATCGCTGGTCGATTTTTCAGTCGCGCGTCTGCAGTCGCAAACCTCTGAACCAATCACATGCGTAGGATCAGGACGTCAGCTTATTTTACCGTGCAATGGCAATGCGAGCCATACGCGGGCAGACGTGAATTCTGTGTCTGTGTGGCGACGGGTATAATCCCCACGCAGGTGTAAACATCGGTCGCCGTGAGTCCCTTCCTGGCCGCCAGTCACAAATGGTCGCGCGAACGGTGCAGGTTGCATGTGTGAATGAGCCTTTAAGGAGACTCCCCGCATTAAGGAACATTCCGAAATATTTTCAAGCATGGGGGCGGCTCTGTGGTGGAACACTCGCTCGCAACGCAGAAGTCGTGGGCTCGATTCCCAATGGAACAGAAGCTTTTTAAAATGCGAAGCATTTCTTAGCGAACCTCTGGCACTTTGAGCGTTTCTATCTACGTATCTATCTATCTATCTATCTATCTATCTATCTAGCCGCCTACGTCTGGGTGCTGTCATGATCGCCTCCTTAACTTGGTGTAAACCAAAATTTGCATGGGAAGGTAAGAGGATTTGACGAATATGACTGCCGGGTCATGACATGAATAACGTCAAAATCTTGTCGCGTACGTCGTCAAACCCTTTCCACTAGACACGTGTGGCACATACCCGTTTACCACGAGCCGCGGTGTACGGGTATGCGCCACAGGTGATTGACAGATTATATCTACCCAGCAACGGCAAGAACAGACATTATTAACTTAAATGCTAGAGCGTAAAGGAAAACCAACATCGGCAGCATTGACTCAACGAATGGAAAGATTGAAAATTAGGATCCCAGCAGGAATCGAACCCAAGCATTCTGCGTGGCAATCAGGTATTCTACCACTGAGCCACGCCAGGTCTATAAACTGGTTTGGAAAAACAGCCTACGCAGGCGTAATATCGGTGCAACGTCAAACGTGGTTGTGGTGCTGGCTATCCAATTTTACAAGAAAGCAATAAACACTACATGATACTCCTACGATGTGTACTCCTACGATACAGGCGTCATATCAGATTAGTGTCTGTAGTTCCAGTGTTGGCTCCGCTTTTATAGCAGTCTAATAAACATTTCGTTTGTATTACTATGATTCAGCAAGCTATATTGAAGCATTGTTCGACCCCAGAGGAATACATTAACGAAAGTTACATATGATATCCACATCACCGCACCGTAAAGTGCACTTCGTCCACCAGAACGACGCGGTGTCCTCTTCATTTCTTACGAGGCTGGGCTGTGGCCTCATGCTGACCGAGGATGATGCCAGATTGATTGGCAGCCGCTTTGTAGACTAGGCTACTTAGGCCATATGCGCCCAGGTAGTCTACGAATACGACAAACACCATCCACTGATGTTGGCCTACCTAGCACTATCCAGGCCTACCAGCCTCGACGGCTTATACCTCACCAACGCGAAGGGTGGCTTCAGGTTCCGACATATCGCCGGCTCTGTCGACAGACAATTTGTCGACAAAATGACCGAGGAATCCACGAATTCCAACAGCTCTACTATACCACATACTTCACTACACATGGACTCCTCGTCATCACGATCACGACCGGATCCTATAACAAGTAATGACCAGCTGCTGGTGCTCACTGATCACGGTGATGATGCCCTTGTTCAAGGACTGTCAAGAACTTCCTGCACACATGCACACGGGTTCGTGAAATGTGTGCGCGTTCTCGGGACACGTATAAGCACTACATATCAGCTTACCGCTTCTGATGTAGGTAATACCCACGTTGCCATTGGCAGCGTTACTCAACCGTAAACAACTGGTTATATAACACATATGCGGCTCTTCAACATATATATGTGTGCGTATAAAATTTATACAAATCTTTAGTGTCGTTTTGTAACGTGTCGCTCAATAAAAAAGTCACGCCACAGTCACCTACCCGCCGCATGCTTCGCATAACATCGACTCCCACGGTACGTGGGATCTGCCGAATTTTTATTATTCATTTACTTATTTGCATATATCTCGAATTTTAGCTCACGAACAACGCCGATTTTTCGCTCACAGCCAACGACACCGACACCGGATTTCTGCGAAACGAACTCTTTAACGCTATTCGCAAGCTCGAGCCAGAATCGTAACCAGGCATTCTGCATGGCCGTCAAGTATTCTACCACAGATCCTCGCCAGTGCTTCAAGCTGCTTCGGAAAAAATCACACCATCTCCCGCTAAAGGCGACCATGAGGCGATACGAAGCAGCGTTTCGGCATGTCGAGCCCGCGTTTCAGAGGGGGAGGGGAGAGTGCGAGTGGGAGTGGAGAGGGGGAAGGGGTAGTGGAGAGGGGCAAGGGCGAGTATAGAGGGGAAGATGGGGAGTGGAGAGGGGGAGGAGAGAGGGGGAAAGAGGGAGTGGGGAGGAGGTGTTAGGGAGGGTTTGCGCATGCGCAGTAAGGGTGGTCACGACGCACACCCCCACCACCACCGGTGTGAGCTCCGCTATAAGATGCTTCGCATCTAAGAGACGCTGTACAAGCGCTATGTCAGCACAATGCCAATCGCCGCAGAGCTGTTGTGGTGGAGGTTTGCCGTGTGTCGTAGATAGAAAGTTATCATCATCATGAACCAGCACGCACTCAAAGGCCACCCAAGCGTTCTGCACAGATGGTTAACAAGGGAAGTTGAAACGTGCCCACCAGCTATGCCCCAGCCTTGCGCGACTTGGTGCGAGCTGCACTAACGTTTTGTGGTTGCAGTGTTGGTTAACCGCTTTTATACCAATGCAATAAGCAATGTAATAAGTTTTGGTAGTGGTTTGGTAGGGCCCGGGACAACCGGTATTGCCAGAAGCAAAGCCTCCGAGATGAAGAGATGTTTCGCAACTTTTCCACTATTCGCGGCGAGATCGACCTATAGGTGGCAGCACCGTCACCCCGCTAGTGTGGATACTGGTTTCGTGTGGTGTGTAGAAGTGCACGGGGCTTCTGTTTTCACATCGTGATTTTGTGTTCCGTACCCGCAGAAAACTCTTCGTTATCGATGGTGACGTTTTGTTCGGTGCCACAATGCCGCACATACTGCACAGAGCCAGGGATAAGCTTCCATTTTTATCCCACCGACGCGGAACGTCGACGACTGTGGCTCGTTAGGCTTCGTAACGGCAAGACGCCTTCCAAGTACGCGATGGTGTGCAGCAAACACTTCGACGACGGTGCATTCAAGCATTCGCAGACGAGAAAGAATGGTGAGTAGTCAGCGATAACTTCGCTAATGTGTGCATTTATATGCTTGTTGCTGCTGTGCACTACGAGCCTGAAGACGGTCGCAGTAAGCGAACGCTTGGAGAAGCTTCCCTGTGCTTTGATTTTTCTACACTTCCGCAGGAAAATTAAGCGAGAATCAATCGAGAAAGAAGAAAATTAATTCATGGAATTTATTATTTGTCATTCATGTACCGTCGGCGCTGTGAATGCAAAGTTGGTTCGCGCTCGGCTATGAGTCTGTTTAAACGAGAGTCCCCGAGGCCTTTTGTAGTTCGCGCATGTTCCATTGTGTTTACACGGCCGCGAGAACAGTTCTCAGTGTTCCGCAGGGCAAGTACGTGCACCGAAAAACGGCAAGTGTGCATGCATGATCTGGTGCATAGTAAAGGGTATCGTTTTATGAGCCCTCACTCGCCACGTAAGCGATGAAAATGCGCGAGCGAGTTTATCGCCACTGCTGATCTTGATGAATATATTTTTCTCACTCGCTCTCTTTTTTTTAAGGGTTTTCGCGGAAGAGATTGAGGCCTGACGCACTTCCGACATTGAACTTGCCAAAGCGCAAATTTGACAGGCTTAAGCTACCTCGCACGCCACCGGGTAAGTAAGTTGTATCGATGCGTGTTATCATTCCAGCCTGCGAACGAATTTAGTTACGCCTATGTTGCTCAATAGCTCGAATGTACCTACCTTCAAACATCTCTTTCGGTGAAAGTTACCCGCGTGCTCTCAAACGTTCACGCCCTCGATTATTTCTTTGTTTTTTTTCCAACAGCAAAAAGGATCCCTGTTTCAAGGCAATCACAGGGGCCCATAAGTATAACAAGCGATGTTGCTGGTGAGTTAGAAATTTCATTTATTTCTCATTGTCTCAGACGATTACAAAACTAATTTTTGCTGCGCTTGGTAAATGTTGACTCAGATTCTTCCTAACGGGATGTGCCTAACTGTTGTGACGTGTTGTGCATAACTTTTTTACTGCAAAAATCAATGATGTATTGTGCAGATCACGCCTGTGTTCAGGAAGATTGTCCTGCTGTGGAGACCACAGATGAAGGTATGTTTGCTCGATATTAGGAAATTGAGTACCGTTTTTGTTAGCTAGCACTCTGGCTTGGTATGACGAGGAAGTGGACTTGGTGTAACCAGTATTCCAGAGGCATAGTTTTCCCATTTGCCTGGAGGGTAGGAGGGGGGAGTGAAGCCAGTATAACGGTGCATTGTGAGGTGCACAAAATGAATGTGTAATTGTTGTGGCAAAAATATGGAAGTTCCCTCGTGCAAGCCTCATTGCAACATTATATTGCTTGTGTAGAAAACAAGATATATCTGCTAATTTATGGGCAGCACCCACCTTCCCGCACCAATGCCTCTGCAGTACACATTAACTCAAGTTGCACAAAGTCGGGTACACTGCTCGAGTTAAGTCACATTAAGTTTTCCATATTCATTACAGAGCCACAAGATGACCTCCTTGAACAGTTCGCCGCAATCGTGTGTACACATGCTGGTACACTACGGGATGCCTGCGTACAGGCGAATCCTCTCCAAGTCATCGGCCGTCCCAAGCCTCTCCTTTCATGTGCTGCTGTTCAGACAGATCACACTGTGAAAGTGCTTGCAAGATTGCCATGTTTGCAGCTGCTGAAGAACATTATTGAAGACTTCACTGCCTTGCGCATTGAATCCATCCCAAGAGATTTTGCATTGAGTGATGAAAACACTGTGCTAATGGTTTTTGTGAAGCTTTACCACAATGTAAGCTTGAGCTTTTTATCGGTTCTCTTTTCTGTTCACCGTACAACTGTTTCAAATATTTTGAAAAATGCGATATGTATTCTTGCAAGCATACTTGGAGAGGCCGTGTTTTTCCCAAGCAAAGAATCTGTCCAGGAAAACCTAACCTTTTACTTCAAAAAACGCCAGGCCTGCGGTGAAACCGCAGCACAGTCACAGCGAAAGCTGGAAGAGCGGCGTTTCTAGAGCCCGTTAAGCTCTCTTGGGGCTACAATACAAGTACACTAGAAAGGTACCCACTACGCCATAAATCACAATTTTTGTGAAGTTGGGAAGCACCTATATACTAAGCCATTATTCGTCATTCTGCGGAGAAGCGAGGCACGAGCTACACGTCTGTAAGGCATTATGTACACTTTGTTGACGCGACGACTGATGACGATGAAGAATTATGGCTCAGCCCTTTGTAATGGGTTGGAATCATTAAACGGCCCACCAGTTACGCAAATTGCATTGGGTGACGCCCGGTCGATATTTCCATCTACCGTCATGCTGTATAACATACGTTGACGTGGGAGACAGACGGGGGGGGGGGCGAAGAACATTACTGAGACCCCGAGGAAATGGATCATGCGCTTATGGGCTTCCATGGCAACCAATACAAGTGCACTTGCGAGGAACCCACTACGCTATAAATCATTGTAATTTTACTGAGATCCCGAGGAAGTGGATCATGCGCTTATGGGCTTCCTTGCCAATACAAGTGCACTTGAGAGGAACCCACTACGCTATAAATCGTTGTAATTTTTGAGAAGTAAAGCAGCAGGCACTGTGCCATTTTTCGTCATTCTACGGAGAGCGTTGGTACCTGCTAAACGCATGTAAGGCATTATGCGCACTTTGTTGATGCTGTGCCTGATGACGATGAAGAATTATGGCAGAGCCCTTTGTAATGGGTTGGAAGCATTCAACAACCTACTCGTTGCGCAATTCGCATTGTATGACGCCTGGTTACAGAATTCGCGTTGTGCGACGCTTGGTGCTTATTTTACTCTTCTACCACGCTATATTGCACATGCTAATGTGGTTCCTTCCCGACATGAAGCCTGTATAAGACCTTTTTGCAAAGCAGTTTCAAGCACCGGCATGGCTCTTCAAAAGTCAGGCAAACACACACAACAGCCTCTTACTGTAGCCAACAATGTGGGTGTTCTGAATGTTAAGGTAATTCTAATGTGACGAAGTATGTAGTGTGTGGTTCACAGCTATAACGGGTCATATTTCCATGAATTAAAGAAAAAAAAATAGAAAGCACCGGCATGGCTCAGAGGTTGAATACTGGGCTCCCACGCAGAGGGCCCAGGTTCGAACCTCGTTCCATCCTGGAATTTTTTTCTTATTTCGTTTTTTTTTCCTATTTCGAGCGATACTGGTTACGGACACCGGCGGCGGCAGCGGCGGCGGACAACTACGGCGCCAAAAACGGCCGGTGAAATGATCTCGTAACAGCTTTCGCTGTAAAACTACAAGGAAACTCGCATTGTGCTAGATTGCACAGAGGTTCCACTTGAAAGGCCACGTGAGTTAACATCACGGCTACTTACCTACAGCCAGTACAAAGGCCAGTACACAATCAAAGTATTGATTGGCGTCGCTCCAAGTGGCATGATAACTTTAGTAGGAAAATCATTTGGAGGTTGTGCATCAGACACGCAACTAACTGCTCATTCAAATATCCTTAACATGTGCACGGCCTATGTAGACAGAGTGATAGTAGACAAAGGCTTTCTAATAGAGAATCTCTCTGACGAAGCTAGGGTCAACATGGATAGGCCTCCATTTTTAAAGAAACGGCAACAGCTTGAAGAACACGAAGCGCACAAAAATCAGGCTATTGCGCGAGCAAGGGTACATGTAGAAAGAGCCATTCAACGTGTAAAAGCCTTCAAAATTCTGCAGCAAAGGTACCCGATCCAGCTCTTGCCAGTCTTTGACAAAGTTATCGTGTTGCTTGCTGGTATAGTAAATTTGTCGAAGCCAATTTTGGGCGAGGACAAATTTCTACCAAATTGCTAAGCCGTAAACAGAGTCTACAGGCACAAATGTGGCATATCTTTGTCATCTTGTAGCCATAATTTTGTAAACGCACATTTGTTTAAAAATTTGTCTGCGTATGCTCCTTGCCTTTTTTTATGTGTTCACTTACAACTAAGCACTTTCTAATGTTTGATCTTAATGGCGACTTTTTTCATGCTCATATTAGGGGTCTGCGAATGTTCGAGTTTCGAATTCGAATCGAATAATGCCTTGTCGAATATTTCAATTCGGCTTTCGAACAGCTAGTAGTTGAAGTTTTGAATAATTTGACAGAACGAATACCTGAAACGTGACAAAGGCCAATCGTGACGTTTGGTTAGGGTGGGGTAGCTAAAACTAATGCTAACATCGTTAAACTTCATCAAACTTGCACTAATATGTTGGTTAAAAAGCAAGCGCATGTTTATTTTTGAGAAATATGTCATTTCCACACATCATGGCTCCAGCAAAGAAGGCCAGGGAACAGTCTGGGAGTCTCTAACTGTTAGCGTCAAAAAATAACCAGCACACCGAGCTCAGCCCTTATAATCAAGAGGTTCAAAAATACTTTAATGAGCCGCCGATCCCAAGAAAGGATGATCCTTTGAAATACTGGAAAGAGCATGGAGCTGCACTTTCTTGAGGTACTGCCATAATTGTTAGCGATACCTTCCCATCCCTTCTACTGAGGTGCCCAGTGAGCTCATGTTTTCAATTGCAGGAAACGCTGTAATATCACGGCACGAGAGCCTGAAGCCAGGTCATGTGGAACGGCTTGTGTTTCTGCATTGTTATTTGTAGTGTTTCAGTAGCTTATGTGCTCTAGGACATAAGTAGATTTCATTTCCTTGTTCTTTCTTTCAACTTTCAATAAAATCTCTTGTATTCGATATTTCTAGCCATTATTCGGCTCTATTCGATCCGAGAGGAAATTTCACTATTCACACGCCCCTAGCTAATATTACTATATGCATCACTCTTCATTGTATGGTTGTAGGCTGTCTAACAACTGCTATTTACGTAATAATATCCGTTTTGAAATATAGTGATTAACTTGCATGTTTGTAGTTCCATGTACGTTTCTTCATTTATAATTACTATGTTTTTTAGTTCATATAATGATAGGTTGTGTGCACCGTGTTACCTTTTTTTGAAGCTCTCTTTACCCAATGTACTTGTTTTGTTTGTGCCTGTAAGTTATTTCAATGAAATAAATATCAATATGGCAACAACTAAATTCAAAGAAAAGTACTAAGAGGTTAAGAGTGGAATGATGAAGCAGGCATAACTGAAGACTGCCTTTATTTTTGTTCACATATTCAATGCACAATGCTACTGTGAAAAACATTACTCAAAATTGTATAAGATCATTTGCAACACTATGAAATTTAAAAGTAGGAAACAGAAAGTCAACATACTGTACAGAAAGGGTTGTCAGCCATGTACTGCTGCAAGTGTGCAGACTCGTTATTGATCGAACTAGACAGCATAGAGCCCAGTCAACACTTAGGAAGGAGACAATATTCAGGCATATATGGAAGACCATACATAAGAATGCTCATGGTTTCCTTTTTGTTCAGGCATCCATGTTGATCAAGACATGTTCAGTGTTTGTGGAAGATGTTCCCTTCCACAAAATTCGAGCAACATTTTTTGACAAGAAAATGTCTTTCTACATAGCAGCAATAGTAAGATATCAAATTATCCATAGTGTCTAAGACGGATGAATTGGTTATGACATAAACACAGAAGCAGGAAGGCAAACATGAATTAACGGCCTTTAACACCACATGTAATGAACTTTAGGCACAAACTGAAGAGATGTGTCGGCCTGTGTGCTTAGATTTAGGTACACGTTAACGAACACCAGGTGGTTGAAATGTCCTGAGCCCCCCACTACAGCATCCCTCATAATTATATCATGGTTGTAGAATGGTAAACCCTAACATTTATTATTGTCTTAAGTTCACTATGTTAAGATGCCCTAAGTGCATTATAGAGGTACTCACTATAAATTAGCCTCACTGAATTGAGGCAGTGTTCAAAGTATTCCTTTTGGAATGCTATGTGCAGCAACTTCCAGACGTCTTCACATTCATACACAAAGAAGTCACAGGATCCGATTCCCAGCACACCCATCTGCACCTGAATTTGTGTAAAGTATGCTGGTTTGGGGTTCTACTTACTGAGAGCATTTGAAACCTTCTGAGGGCGCTTTATCTCAAGCATGCTTCTCTTTCCTGTGCAGCAAGCACATTCAAAATTCACAATGCCATCAGGGGAGCAACCGACAACGGGAAATTCTTTGCTCACTACGAATCCACTCTGCCTCACAACGACAGTGTGTCCATCTGCATTCAATACTGATATATACCTTCTCCTTGCTTCGCTTTCTTTTTCACTTCCCTCCTTCATGGCCTTTGTTTGGAATTTTGAACTTTTCAAAACTGCCTTCATTAATGCTGACAAGCCGTGGGGCCGTGGCTCTGATTTGAGCTTGTGTGCTTTTGTTTTAAACATGTGACAAATTGTGCTTGTGGGAATGCCTTTCCGATAGCTGTGCCAATCGTCACTAGCAGATTGGGACAAAGTTAGCCTTTCTATTTCGCTAACTGTGCTGTCATTAAATGCTTCACATGCTTCTTCCAAGAAGGAATTGAAATCTGGCTTTTCTGACTTTCTTTAAGCTCAAGCATTGAGCATGGCTTGGCTCTTTCATCAGGTCTGGTGTCGTCGGTGTGCTTGTTGGGTGTGGAGAGCCCTGTGGATGAAGCAGTGCACATTTTTTGTCACGAAAAGTTGAGTCAAACACTATATGTATGGCTTTCAATCAATACGCATGCACCCTAAAAACGCAGAATTATTTGAACGTCGATCCTAGCGTCAGATCCGTGTGAAGGTCGGAATTTTCAAATGAATGAATGAAGTTCATCTGCCTACTAACTATGTTAATAGAAAACATCTACTATAATTTGCAGGAACTAGAGTTTCAAACAAAATACCGCGTAAACAAAAGAAAAGAATTTTAAGAGGCAGTAAGGATACTTGCTCCAAAAATAGGGATAAACTATAACACTTGCATATTCTTTTGCTGCATTCTCTGTTCACGTTTCATTTGACTCAGACACTCGTAATGTCATTTGCATGTAAGGCACGATGTTCTGACTATATTTCAGTACAGTATAGATGCTGTGCATTTAATGTATATAACAACGTGTGTTACAGAATGTTATCATGAGTGCCTTTTTTTTCTTTATGCATTACTTCATTTAAATTCACAATTCCATTGTCCTTTTCTTCTCATTCAAGAAAAAGACAAATGTAGTGTAATGTAATGTTTGCTTTCTAAACAGAACTTGTTCTTCTGATTACATATTTTACTGTTTAGTTTAGGATCCCCACTAGCATTACCATCGTCTGACTGACTGTGTCCACTGCAGGGCAAGCACCTCTCCCACGTTTCGCCAAACAACCTGGTCCTTTGCTTGTTGCGGCCACGTTATCCCTGTTAACTTTTTAATCTCGCGTGTCCACCCAACTTTGTCTCCCCCTCGTGCACTTGCCCTCTTGGAATTCAGTCTGTTAATTTTAATGACCAATGGTTATCTTGACTATGTGCTGCATGCCCTGCCAATTTCTTCTTGATTTCGACTAAGATGTCCTTAACACCTGTTTGTCCCCCGACATACTCCTGTTCTGCTCTCTTCTTGTTCCTTAAGGTTACACCTATCATTTTCCTTTCCATAGCTCACTGCGACATCCTCAATTTAAGTTGAAGCCTAGTCAAAAGCCTCCGTGTTTCTGCTCCATAGGCATATATCATGTAGCGAACAAAATGAAGTTTTAATAAAGAAAGATGTCTGCACCTTGTCTTGGCTTCTTTGTCACATGCAATTCTGCTGAGCAAGCATATGGTAGGCCACGCATCAGCCTTTTTAGAACTCCTTCCTGCGGCTGAGAAAGCACAGGTTCCTGAAACTAGATAAATGTACCCAGTAAATTCACATGATTTTAACACTACTGTCTTGGCTTAAACATTTATTACTTGATTGTAACTTTAGCTTACCAAAATAAATAGAACAAGTGTGTTAGGTATGTCGGGGCAAAGTATCGAATAAGATTAGGATAACAGATAGCTGAGCTAGTTGGTAGGTATGCATTCTAAGAGACCGGGCATGGCAAACATGGACACAAGAAAGACGACAAGACACCGTAAATGGCGTTTGTGGTGTCTTATCTTGTGGCCATGTTTGCACGCCCGGTATTTTAGAACGTATTGAATGATTTTGATTCATGGCAATTGAAATATTTAAAAGAAAAAACCATGTGGAATCTGGACCATTCATTTCAAAGGTTAAGTTTTTTTGTGGGCAAGGAAGTGTATGCCATTTTTATGAAAAATTTTAAAACAAGCTAAATTATCTTTAAAACTGGCAAATTGTTCATTATTAAATAATAAAAAAAGAGCAATCATTTTACATGTTTGTCTGTTCATGTGCATGGGTGAAACAAGTTAAAACATTTCTTGCTATGCAACATTGTCTTGACTGCATTGTAAAAATGTATGAAAAGTTGCTGCTCTTAATTACAAAAGTGAACTCCTTATTTTGAACTGATTGGGATCAGTTGAGCAGCTAATAAGCAATAAAATATGTCAACACATGCCTTTCGTGGCAACCCGCATCCTCTGCTTACATCTATTTGCATTTTGCACCCTGAAGTCACTCAAGCCCTTCTTCCCCCATCCCCGTTATTGATTAACTATAGTATAAGAAAAGAGTCTGTTAATAACTTTAGGGATAACGCTATGTATGGTCAGTGAAGTCGATGTACATACCTTGGGGCAGAATGGTAGTTGAGTTATGAGGGTAGGCCCATACTTCTGTTTCACAGTGTATCTTGCGTTCTGTCCCCATGACTGGGGCAAGTCAGTTGATGATAGAAGCGATAATTGCCTCACTTTGTTTATGTGCAACAGCACAGCAACACAGTGCTTGCACTTGTGAGATGTGCTGAAAGGAAAAGTGTGCAAATTATTGTTCAGTCTACTTTTGACATTTACTAAGTGCCACTGATTCTAAAAAATTCACAGGGTTCCTTATGCATTCGACTAGATGAATCATAGGCAAAAGGCATCTTTTTTAAACGTGATGCATTTCTTGGCAAACTTCTGCAACTTTGGGCGTATGTATCTATATCTAGCCGCCTACGACATTGTGCTCTCGGGGCTGTTTCGTTAATGGGACCTACACCAAAATTGGTATGGCATGACATGTCTGTACAACGAACATTAATCGCAGGTCATAACGTGAAAATCATGACATGCATGTCGTGAACGGCATGATACACACGGTCTTGGTGCTCTTCCGACTGTTTCTTTCGCTAGATGTATGTGCACCAAAATTTGTATGGCGTGACAAGAGAGTGTGACGCACATAACTGACGGGTCCTAACTTGGAAACCATGACATGCATGTCATGTACAGCATGACTTACATGACATGGTCTCGGGGTGCTCGCGGCCGTTCGATGAAGTGAGTATATACCAAAACTGTTATGACGAACATAAATAACAGCTCGTAACATGAAAATCATGACATGCACGTCATGTACGGCGTGACTTGCATGCCACACTCATGTTGTGCTCTCGGCCGGTTCTCTAGCTCGATATACACCAAAATTAGTATGGCACAACGTAACTGTATGACGAACATAAATGACAGGTGGTAACATGAAAGCAATGACATGCATGTCATGTACGGTGTGATTTACATGATACTGTCTTGGTGCGCTTCCAGCTGTTTTGTTAACTATATATAAACAAAAACTGGTATGGCATGACATGAGTGCGTGACGAACATGAATGGCAGGTCATGCATTGTATATACCAGAATATAAGTTTAAGTAGCATGGTATATGCCGATAGTACATGCATGCATGCATGACAAACATGCAGTTGTGAACTACATGTCATGGCATGAATGACTTCATTTGCCTGAAAGACAAACAAGGCGATGTATGGAGCTTCTAGCTGCTGCGCGTTACGTTGGTTCCCACAGTGCGTGGGATCTGCCGTTTTCTTTTCTTCAATCAGTGTATTGATCCCCCCCCCTCCCTGTGAAAGCTATCTGCCCCTAACGTGGTTTTGCACTGCCTCCAGGGTCGGAGGCATCGCAAGTTTTCTGCACCTCGCCTAGTTCAGCATTGCCTCCGTGATCGGCCCACCGATCACGAAGGCAGTGCAAAGCGGCAATGTCGTGATGGCGTCATCGTATGATATCACGTGACGTCCCGAAATTTGAGGCACTGTGTGACGTCATGATGACGTCATGTGATTGCAAGTTTTCTACAGCTCACCTGGTTATGCACTGCCTCCGTGATCGGTCGCCGATCACGGAGGCAGTGCTAGGCGGCGTTGTCATATGATGGCGTCATGATGTGTCGCAGAATTTTGCTATCTGTGACGTCATGTGGTGACGTCATCACGTGATGATGATTTTTTTAATCACTGATCTTGACGCTGCCAGGGGTCAATTTTCGAGTTTGATGAGGCATCTAAGGCTTTTGCCTCAATAATGTGAAGTAAGCGGTTAGCAGAGCCCGAATCGGAAAGTCAGCATATGATGTAAACAAATCGCGATACATGCCGCGACCAACTACATCCCAACAACTTGACGATTATACGGGCACTTTGCGATCAGGGCCGATACGGATAGGATTTCTCGACATTTATCAACAATGGTCGCTGCTGCGCGGTCCAAACTTATCCGGATCGAGTTTGGCACAGACGTCAGAAAGACCGAGATTCGTAGACCGCGAACGATTGGTTTCCGATTGGGCCTGATCACTGTTAAGAGTGGCCGTTTAGCAGAACCTGATCCGCATCGGCTCTGATCGCGATAAAAAGTGGCCATGTGGCACTGGTACTACTTACCCTGCAGGGCATGTGCAGTTCAATTCTGCTATCTTAGCATCGCTGGCCAATTTGAGGTCTACTCGATGAGGATCCTTCGTTAGACCGTAAGATTGCAGCACGAACGCTATTATGTGCAGCGGACCGTCAGAGGAGCACGTGGACGCGGCCGCGCTACATTCAATAATATGGCCCGCTGCAACGACCTCGTCGCCTTCAACGAGGCATCTGACACCGTCCCCGATATGGTTCAGAATGGTTCTCAAAGGCAAGGGCACTGGAAACGAAAAGAGAACGCATATTAGCCTCAGAACACGTTAGAACGCGACAAGCGCCTTTTGCGCGGTCGCATCAAGCAAATGCATCGATGGATTTGCGAACATATTACGAATTTCCGTTGCAAAAAGCAAAGAATAAGATGTTGACAGGTTACTCACCGTCGACCAAACCGTCGTCGTCAGCTTCCATCATGAGTTTGCGAAGTAGAAACACCGCATAGAATGCTGCTGAAGCGGCCACGGCTGACTGGCATCCACACTTCGGTGTTTCGTTCGTTCGCCGCTAGGCGCCGACTCTGTTCGAGATCGAGCTACAAGTGGCAGCACCGTCACCGCGCAAGGGCGGTTCTCGGCGCGTACACAAACTCACACAACAGCGCTTCGTTGTGAGCGATCTGACCCGATTTCCGGCAAACAAAATGCGTTGACTGCAGCTTTCTGGCAATATGTGCGCTCTTCATTCCAGAATTAATGCACGAAGCGCGCCGAACGTTACTATTACTTGTGAGAGAAGCGCATTCTGCCAACGTATGGGTTGCTCGCCTTCGCAACAGTCGGCGTTTTCGCAATGGATGACGTTTTCTTGTTTTATTACTACTACGTCATAAATGCCCCGCCATGGTGGTCTAGTGGTTAAGGCACTCGACTGCTGACCCGAAGGTCGCGGGATCGAATCCCGGCGGCTGCATTTTCGATAGAGGCGAAAAATGTTTGAGGCCCATGTGCTTAGATTTAGGTGCACGTCAAAGTACCCCAGGTGGTCGAAATTTCCGGAGCCCTCCACTATGGCGTCCCTCATAATCATGTCGTGGTTTTGGGACGTTACACCCAAGATATTATTAAATTATTACTACGGCATAAATCAAAAGTACGCCGTTTGGGTTAATTTTGACCACCAGGGCTCTTTAACGCGTACCTTAATCGAAGTACACGGGTGTCTTTGTATACATTTCGCCACAAGTTATAATTGCGCAAGGCAACTCAGTTTTGCGATCTCCGTGTCATTCTATTTTCTGTTGTGTTTAGGGGACAATTTAAGTACGCAAGTGTCAGACGTGACTTGACAGAAATATTTCCCTGCAGTGGGACCAGGACCGTACACAACTAAAGCTCGTCGCGTAACCTA
Organism: Rhipicephalus sanguineus; assembly: GCF_013339695.2. Classification (NCBI taxonomy): domain Eukaryota; kingdom Metazoa; phylum Arthropoda; class Arachnida; order Ixodida; family Ixodidae; genus Rhipicephalus; species Rhipicephalus sanguineus. The sequence continues at coordinate 129,772,158 of NC_051180.1, read as the reverse complement.
TAAACGACAGTCTCGAAGTTATACACCTAACCACAACGCGCAAGTGCATGAGAGCCTTTTTTTTTAAAACCACCGAGCCGCCAAGAGGCTATATTCACATGAGATTTAATACTTCTCATCTTTAGGACAACGCCAAGTGCACTTTGCAATGCGCTTGAACCACAGAGCGGCACCTACACTGATATGACTCTCATGAACGGACGGTACGACGACCACCCACAGCACTCTCGACAAGTGCACTCACTGATCTTACTACAGTGCATATAGAGCCGATCAAGGCCAAATGCTTCTTTACATCGTGTTAGGCATACGTACGAGCGGTTAAAGTTGCACCAACGCAACGGAACAAACCGCCTTTTGAGGCCCTGCATGACGTACGCGCACATGCAAACACAACGCGGCTAGCAGACGACGCATGGAGCAATCCACACTAGGCGCGCTTCAGCCAGTAGCCGCCAGGCGGCGACTCCGCCCGATCTCGCGGCCAATGGGAGAGTGCATGCGCAGGGGCATCGTGATAAATGCGGATTGATTCCCACCAAGTTCTCAGAATGCGTGGGATGTGCCAGATCTTTTCACACAGGCTGGAAAGCTGCAAAATAGAGTATATTACGGTTTGAAAGAGATGTGAGATAGAAAGTCTAAGCTATAGACGCCTGCACTCAACCGCGATTGGTGATCGTTCGCCGCGGCTAGATGGCTGGGCAATGTGGACAGAGCTTTGCACTTGGGAACCGGGAGCGCCTTCGGTGGCCTTATTCTAAAGCAAGTATCCACTTTTCGTTACGTAATTCGGCTCCATTGGTAAGGGTAGCTTTCCAACGTAACGTTTTGTTGGGACGAGCTCACTGCTCTCCCGGAGTATCGCACTTATCATGCTGGACATCGTCAGCAATTCTTCAGAACATGCATACCTATATGACAGCGCACCTGACGGTTTAGTACACCTCTACTGACCACAGTATGTTATACTTTAATTGTGGCAGTCTTATGGAAAATTTAACCTACCTGCAGTTTTGATGGCGCAAGGATTTAGCGACATTATATTTGTCAAGGAACACACCGGAAATCGCGCCCAGCCAACCGGAAGTTGGGCGTTAGCTTGAAAGTGATGGAACCCCAACAAAAAGTAAACTCATACGGAAAGGAGGTATTGGTTCACGTTAAAAGAGTCGTGTAGTGTACACATGTGATATCGGAGCATAACTTTACGTACGATAAACTGTGCGATAAAGACTGTCTTGAATGCCACGATCTGCAGAGTCGGCTGGCTTACCTCAGCCTAGTGGCGTAGCCAGGGGGTGGCGCTCCGGTCACCTGCTCTCCCGAAGGTTATTTGTGCCACCGGACACAAAGCACGAAATGACACTCGACCAGAGTTGTCTGTGCGGTCCCCGCTTCGGATTAAGGACGTGCCCCCACCGTGCGCGTCTTGACTTCCTTAGCGTAAAAGAATTTTCTGAAATCTCCTGTGGCATTCGCTCGAGGAGACAAGGATCACTTGCTCTAAAGATCAAGCTGAATAAATAATTAAATGACAAAATGTTAGTAAATAACCTTTACTTCTTTATGTCATCACATCTATTGCATATAAAACGTGAAACCAGTGATTTAAGATGGCACATCCACATGAAAAAAAAAAAAAAAGCTGAAAGTATAAGCGTAGCCGAAGTTGCCTTAAAAATGCACTGTCGTTCCACTTAATTGCATAAAAAAAAGATTTTTATGCATAGAAACTCAGACATTTTTGGACCAGCAGTACATTTAATAGTTTCAGAATAGATATCCTAAAAGTAGAGCCATCTTCAGAATTTCTTACAGGTAGGTATTGCTTTCAAAGTCACTGCACAGAACCCATGAATGAGAATACGTGCCGTAAAGTAATCAATTCTCAAGTAACTTGGCGATATTTCGTTGAAAAGTCAAATATTCATTCCGGTTAGTCGTGCAGGTAATGTTCTTCTTTGGAGATGATCAACCGCAAGCACTATAGTTGTGCTTAATGCCACGGTTGACAAAACGGCAATAGAGAACTTCAACGTGGAAGCTGCCGTATGACCATATCTGAAGATATCCGTCAACGGGGAACTTCAAAAATTATTTTTCTTGCTTAAAACAGAAAAAACAATGATAAAGCTTGCCATATATAAAGAACTATTTATTTACTTTCGATAGAGGTACAACGCCAATTTTTAATTGGAGCACCACGTGGTGTAAATTGCGTCTCAGTGTGGGCTAAAATGAAGATTTTCTTCTTTTCAAATTCGTTATTTTTTCTTCGTGAGCTTTACAATCCTCAGTGGTCTGAGGATATTTTTAAGGCAAGATGCACCTTCCGTAGAGTAGGTCTTGTTTACTGAAATATTCATATATAGCACAATGTTTCAAGTGGAAGATTGCAAACACAGAAGGTTTTGGCGAGAATTCTGGAGGCGTATAGGGCTGAAAAATTGCAGTAATATTATTGAGCTTTGAATGCCTAACACAAACGCCCATGCTTAATATGAAACCAAAATTCGGCGTTGAAACGAGAAAAGATACTTTCAGAATTAGTTTTCTGACAAACAATCTCAGGCGGCATTATGCCTAATTCAGAAGGCTCCCACGTGACCAACGCTTGGTTCAACGCAAAAAAATTAAGGTAGCTTCGCAATAGCGGTGCCAAGCCTGAAGGAAGTGCGGAGCTTGGCAGCCTTCTTTGTTTCTCTTCGGTTTTCTCATTCTTTCCTCCTCTCTTTGTTTCTGTTTCTCTTTTCCAAGTCTTTCTGTCTTTTATTTGCGAAGCATTTCTTCGCGAACACAGGGCACTGTGAGCGCATCTATCTATCTATCTATCTATCTATCTATCTATCTATCTATCTATCTATCTATCTATCTATCTATCTATCTATCTATCTATCTATCTATCTATCTATCTATCTATCTATCTATCTATCTATCTATCTATCTATCTATCTATCTATCTATCTATCTATCTATCTATCTATCTATCTATCTATCTATCTATCTATCTATCTATCTATCTATCTATCTATCTATCTATCTATCTATCTATCTATCTATCTATCTATCTATCTATCTTGACTTCGTGTAGACCAAGATTGGCCTGGACGGGTAAGGACTTGAAGAATATGACTGTCTGGTCATGATATGAATAAAGTAAAAATCCAGTCGCGTACGTCGTCAAACCCTTTGCACCAGACACGTGTGACACATAACCGCTTACCACGGGCCGTGGTAAACGGGTATGCGCCACAGGTGATTGACAGTTTATGTCTACTCAGGAACGGCGAGAACAGACATTGGTAATTTAAATGCGAGAGCATTAAGAAAAACCGACATCGGTAGCGTTTACCCCACGAATGCAAAGAATAAAAATTAGGACCGCAGCAGGAATCGAATCCAAGCATTCTGCGTGGCAGTAAGAAATTCTACTACAGAGCCACGCCAGGTCTAGAAACTGCTTTGGAAAAACACCCTATGCAGGCGTAATGTCGGTGTAACGTCGACTGTGGTTGTGGTGCTGGCTATCTGATTTTATAACAAAGCAATAAACAATACGTGTGTACTCCTACGATACAGGCGTTATGTCAGGTTAACGTGTGTAGTTCTAGTGTTGGCTACGCTTCTATAGCAGTCTAATCCACGTTACATTTGTATTCCTATGATTCAGGAAGCAATATTGAAGTGTTGCTCGACGCCAGCGGAATACCCTAACGAAAGCTACGTATGACATGCACATCATGACACCTTAAAGCGCACTTCGTTTCTATAATACTGACGTACGTGCTCTAACGTGAGTGCTGACGTTACGTCAGGCCATAAGTTACCCATAAAACGCCAGTGTTGTCGACGAGCCTGGTAAGCCCACGATGTGCACGCAAGTACTACACTTACAAAAATACGCCGATCCACCTCGTAACGCTTGGCTTAGAGCCAAGAAATGCAGCATAGAACTTGCTGACTGCTTCGCATGAAACCGACTTCAACAAGGCGTGGGATCCGCCGAATTTTTTTTCTTTATTTCTATTTATTTCTATTTTGTTCCTATTCTTTTCCTTTCTTTCTCTTATTTTTTATGCGTTGTTTTGCCTGAGTTACGCCAAGTGACATCGTACGACAACCCCGGCATCTAAAGTTCTCCACACTTGATATCATCATCGAAGCGCGCGAAAAACAAGAGGAAGAAGATTTCTCTTTGGCACGAGCGCGCGCTCAATATGCTACTGATGGCTAGGCGTGGTTTTGCCAGCGTTCCGCCAAGCTACATGACACGACGACAGCGTGCGACAGCGCAAGACAGCGTACGACAGCCCGGGCCCTTAAGGTGCTCCACACTTTAAAAAAAGAACAAAAGAAAGAAAGAAAAATCACAGGCAGCTACACTCTGACTGCTTCGCATGAAATAGATTCTCACAATGCGTGGGATCTGACAGATTTTTTTAATACTGTCTTTATGGCGCTCAGCAAAGAACCTCAGACGGTCAAAGTTAATCCAGAGCCCTCATCTTCGACGTCTTTCATCACCCACTGCTCAGTTTTGGGAAGTTTAACGCCACGATATTTAAAATTCTACCATCGGTTTACACGGATTTCTTGAATGTGTGCACGCACGTTACCCGACACGCTTTTGCATTTTATTGCGATAGCAATTATATGGACAGTCTCGGCTGGAAAATGTCCGTCCCCGTCGCCGTCATTCACCGTATATGTATAAGTATGTATATACATACTTATACATATACCCCAAAAAGGCCACAAAGAAAAATAATTAAGAAATTCTTTGCGACGCGCGGAATCGAACGGGCGACCTCTCGCTTTGCAGCCCGCCGCGTTAGACGTTAGGCCACGACAGCACCGTCTCTCAGCCTGCTAACGGCGAGCTATTTATATACACCATGTAATTCATCATGCTTTCTTAGTGGCCACATAGATGGCGCGACGTGCGCGGGTGTTGCGCGCTTTAAAGATCGTCGCCCCGCCCCTGCGAACGCCGTTGCTGTTCGCTCTACAGGGCGTCGTCGCTTTCGTGCGCTTATCTCAAGGAAAGAAGGGGCGGCCGGTGGGGTGCTTCGCTTCGCTCGCTGCAGCGGCCGCGTTTGCGAAAGGAGCGCGCTGTTCAAACAGAAATAAGTAACAACTGTGACAATTAGTTCGCGCTCGTCTTGTGTGTACCTGTTCGTTTGTTTCGTGCGTCCTGCTTTATGTTTGAGCAGTGCGCTTCAAGTGTCGAGCTGTGACGCATTAGTTCGCGCTCGTCCTGTGTGCGTTCTTTTCGTGCGTCCTTTGGGCTCGAGCGATGCGCTGGCAATTTCGAGCTGCTTTCCGTTCTTCGCGTTGCATTACAATTTATTGCTATCGCAATCATTGCTTCGCTGTTGCGGCGAAACTGTGACTTTTTGATGCGTGGACGCAAGGCTCGCATTAGAAAGAAAGAAAGAAAGAAAGAAAGAAAGAAAGAAAGAAAGAAAGAAAGAAAGAAAGAAAGAAAGAAAGAAAGAAAGAAAGAAAGAAAGAAAGAAAGAAAGAAAGAAAGAAAGAAAGAAAGAAAGAAATAACGATGAGCTTGGCCTGTTTTGAAATATACTACATTGTACTTCGAAATAGCGCATTCGCAGCGAGATTGAAGTGTTAAATCCCTATTTACACGACTAATGAGAAAAAAGAAATCATGAATCATGCTTGATTGTCACCCAACGCTTCTGTATTATTATCCTAGCAGCAGAGTTGAAAACGAGAGAAGTGACGCTTTCATTACGGCTGCATAGGCGCGCTAACTTTGCGGGGTGAAATCATGCACCTCGACCAATGCAAGAAAAGAAAGAAAAAAAAATTACGTAAAAAACTCGAAATACTTTTAAAACCGCGACCCCGTCCGAAAAGGGGAAGCGCATTTTTTTTATATCGCCATCGCCTCCTTTGTGAAAAACAGTTTTAACCTTTATGGCAACATAAAACCAGCATATACCGTCATTTAACGCTTTTGCACGTTCGGCGTCGGCAATTCCAACGACGCAGAAAGTTAAACAAAGTTTATCATAATGCGAGGAACTTTGTAATGGTTCTGCGCGCGTGTTCAGAAGTGCACGTCTCTTCTTTCTTTCCGAATAATGTTTTTTTCTCCTCTTTTATTCTAGACTAGCAAAAAACTATAATAAAATAATCCACCGTGGATCTCTCAAATTCGCGCTCGGAACTCATTTCGGGATGAAGCTGCAGTGCTGGGGTCTGCGCGGCTTCGGCTTTGGCTTCGGATAGTTCAAAGCGCGCCTCGGCCGCTTTCAATGGATGGAGGAGGCTCGCGCGGGTCCTTTTGTTTCCACCAATGAAGGGATGCATAATGGATTGAGTCCATCAGCCTTGATTGCCCCCACCCACCCACAAGCGAGCAGACCCTCCTCACCAAGTTCGCGGCGTTGTTCAAAGCCGCCGCGGTGTAACACGGCTCGGCGATTCTATCGCTAGCGGTCGGTCTGACTGGCACAGCTCCGCCGATCGCACTCACTCACTCAAACTTTCTTGCCCGTATCAATTTTTATTTTTCTGGATTTTCATTCGTGAAATTGCGCATCGTTTTTTCCCTCTCTCACCCTTTAATCATCTCCGACAGTGCACGCGCTTGCGATCCGGCAAATGCGCGGTCTCTGAGTAACCGGATGCGATATTGGAAGACCGAACACTCATTAACGCTCGCTTAGTGCGGTATACTGGAGCCTTCTCCCTTTTGCTTCATCTGGTCGTCGGCGCTTCGACCCAAACTTTCGAATGTGCACATATATCTGTTTTCATCGTCTCCTGTTCACTGTATATAAAAACTTCTCTTGGGAATTTTTTTCCTGTTTTAATTTCGTGTATTCTTCATTCGCGATATTCACCGGTATAGCAGTGTTCTTCACCGGCGCAATGCGCTTCTTTCCATTAACAAAGCTGCCTTTTGTTTTTGCTATAACGAAAAAAAATGTTTTTTCGTTTCAAACACGGTAGAAGTATTCTTCTTCGATCATCAAAGATGTTTCGCGGTATACCCTTTCGACGTTGTGACTTCCCGCGGCTTCGCTCGACAATGGGCCGCTACCGTGCAGTCCGCCAGGCGGCGCGCCTGCCTTGGAGTGCGGCCATTTTTCACGATAATGCCCACCGATCGCGGCCTAATGTGTGTCAGCCCCCGTCGAGAGCAAGAGAGAAGCACGGCCACTGCACGAATTAGTGCCGCGAAAAGAAAAAAGAAAACACGAAAAAATACTGAAGAAGAGAGCCCTCGATGATTCTGCCGGTGATCAGGAAGGGTTCGTGGATTCCAGCCATGCGCCATTATTGGTTTGCTTTGGAACCTGAAGCGCTCTGTATGAACACCGCATATAGTGATAAGCTCATCCAAGTGGCGCGTTGACTACAGCGGTAATGGTATAACTGTAATGGATAATGACCACAGAGCTTCGCTGTCGAGTCGGAGCGCCGGCGTCGGTTGAAAGTATGTAAATCAACAACGATGGGATATGAAAGATTTCCACGCCCTGCGTCTTAGAAAAGCAGTAACTACCAAGCTGCGCTGGGCGTGGTAATGATAAGAAGTTTTACTTGGGAAGCAAACACGCCTTTTCCTTTAAAGAAAGTTGGCGACGGGGACTTACGCGAGTACTGTGCGTTGTAATTCGATCAGGATCCCGCTGATGGAATAGTGAGAGCATATTTACGCAAATAAAAAAAGGGTACTTATTGACATCTTCGTCCTAATGGAGATTGTTGGCGTCGTTGCCAAGGCAACCACAGCCACGTTAAGTTCGCGGAGAGCATGTGGCTCGTATACTAAACTAGCAGATAATTTATTTAACTGCTGCTTGAGCTTGTATCGCAGCAAGGAAACGTGTTGTATATGTGCGACGCCCCGATAGAGCAATTATAATTGATTACTACTACCTTAGATTACCTGTAGTATGCATCAAAGTACACAGACGGTTTCACACTCACCGATAAAGCTGAAGATAGAGCGCCCACTGGCGCTCTGCAGGCTGGCACAATAGTCGGTGTTCGCAACCGTCGCATGACGAATCAGCTGTTCTTGTCATCTCCCCGAAGATGCAACTGGGTCAAGAGGCATACCACAACGAATGACTCCGAATTAATTTCGGACGCGCGGAGTTCTGAAACGCGCGCCGATATATTTTGCAGCAGGCTGTTCTGTACAACATGTAGCAGTGAACGGAACCCGCACAGATGTGACCATAACTGGGTCCCTGCACAGGACAGCGATGCTAGCTCTTAAGAAGCGAGAAAACGGGGCTCTCTTTATTGTCACAAACAATGGTACTTTACCGAATTCTCTAGTTGACATCGTCTTTAAACTATTTCCCGCACGCATCTTGCTTTATCGCTTTTTTTTCTTTTTACGGGGCAAGGCAATAAGCAGCATCAAACTGCACGCGAGATCCCGTGTCTTTAAATTTCTTCACAGAATGAAATTGGGCAAAGAATACTGAACAAAATAAAAAGAGAACACAAAAAAGAAAAAGACTGTTCGAAGTAGCAAGGTCGCTTGTATATACTGCAGCATTTACCACGATGCAGCGAGTCTCCCATCAACCAAATTTTCATGATGACACGCCTTATGCGTCCAAATAATGTTTGAGGAGAAGCTGTCGCTGCGTATTCGTAAAGCTCTCCTGTTCACCCGTATTGGTTAGTGTGCTAGTTAATGACATCGCGTTTTTTACGCTTAAGATATTAAAATATCTTGCTCTTGTTCATGCGCATTCAAGAAAGAGAGACAGCTCGAAAGACGCGAAAAGGAAAGATTGATAAGCACGTGCTCGGTTGCGCTTTTCGTCTTATGAAAGGGTAATTTGCTTATTCAGGAAAAAAATAATTTTGTGCTATAATCACTGCTGTTATAAGCGAAAAGAGGAGATAATCATCTCACTATGATGACGAGATGCTCATGTCTCTGCAAAAACACACACTCTCCTCTTTCACATCGCAGGGCTGCCCCTTGACAATGAGAAATTGCACTTCTTCACCCCCACACCCACACACCTCCTTTCCTAACATCTCTCTTTGTTTCTCTAAATACATGGCGGATATCAATAGCTTTCGGAGCATTAGTCAACTGAAAGTAACCTCAGAAGTACGCGACGTGTTTTAACCCTTTCAGACGCCACCTATGAAGAACTGTCTGTAACTGCGTCAAATCGATGCAGAGTTATTTCAAGGCACTGGATACTATATTGCAACACAAATAATGTCGCAATGCGTTAATTTATGTGTGTCATAGTAACCATTCCTAATTACTTTATAATTAAATATCTATTTATTCTGAAGCCATTCATGCTCTGTTTTTGCACAAATAGAATGAAATATCAGGCTAGAAATATAGCGCAAATTCGTTTTCGGTTATGTCCATGTCGAGCAAAGAAAAGTTATACTTTTGGCGTGGGTAGCGGGAAGCGGCACGTCGAACGACTCGTCGAAAATGGCAGTGCCTTCAGCAAAGTGATCATTTGCAATAGCACGTTGCAAAATGAAGTTAAATAAAGACAAATTTATTATGCAGGAGGTTCAATTCTTCCAACGCTTAGAGTTACTCTTTGTGCTACCTTTGGGTAGCATATAGAGTACTGTATATGCTACCTAAATATGTACTGTATATGCTACCTAAAGGTAGCATATACAGTAACTCTACTAAAGCTCGATGTTTCTTGCTCTTTTTTAGCCCCTAGTCGATAGAAATAGTAAAAAAAAAACGTGATGTCCACAACTGTGTGCATAGCGTCTCAAAGGGTAAAGGTCAAACATTTTCGTGACTACCTCAGATCCTGGCGCGTTACCTTGGCGTGCAGCACTGCGCACGCAGCCTTAAAAATGAGTATTTGTACCTGAATCTAGAGAGCCCGCATAATCCGACTTCATTGGGTAGAGTGAGTATAGGTATAGAGCATTCGCACGCTCTCAAGGACAGTGAACACGAAGTTTCTTTTGCGGCACTGGGTATAGCATAAATGGCAGCATTGACATGGAGTCCGCTTATGCGCCCCGTTTATAAAGCCGCAGTTTTATTCCTACCCGGGAGTTTCGCACGCTACGTGTGCCGGAACTCTCTGAACTGTGGGGAGAGTTTCGTTTCCCTTTCCTGTATAATGCTTGATTCGTTCGCACCGGTGCTGTCGATACGTGTACGCTGTTTGCTTGCGTGACTCATGATTTACCTGCCCGATTAATTTTCTTTTTTTGTTGTTTCCATCGACGCCGCGGTTGTGGAGAGGCTCACTTCCGTACAATTCGCTTCCTTGACCCCGGCTCTCCTTGTGGCTGTTTTTCCGAAGTCTTCGCGTGCGTCACGCCACTCACCAGAAAAGGTCGCGACTCGCGAGAGCTGCTCGCGAACACGAAATGGTTTTGCTTTATTTGTTGTTCTTCGCTAAGATGCCGGGGTGGGCGAGCACGCATGTTTCAACCTTCAGGCTACCGCGTCTGTCCAATGTTGTGTTGTTGATTGGGCGTCGGCGCGGTTTCGAAGGTATAAGAACTAGCGAGGGTCTGAAAGAGGTCCGGTTGATATTCCATCAGCAGTAGGGAATTGAAGTGAGAAGAAAAGAACAGACACACACGCACGCCAGCACGCGCGCACACAAACACACACACGCACAGACACAAACACACACACGCACGCACACACATACACGCACACACACACATGCGCACGCACGCACACACACATGCACACACATGCATGCACACACGCACGCACACACACACGCACGCACACATGCACACACACGCACACGCACACACACACGCATTTACACACGCACGCACACACGCACGCACGCACGCACACACACACACACACACACGCGCGCACGCGCACACACACACACACACACACACACACACACACACACACACACACACACACACACGCAAACGCATGCACGTACACGCACGCACACACGCATGCACACACACTCGCACGCACGCACTACATGCACACGCACACACACACTAAACAGGGTCTACGCACACAAGCGAAAGAACGAACAAAGCTTTGCCGAATCGCGGCGCAGGCATGCATGCGACACAGAGAGTCTTTATTGCCCGGGATGGGAAAGAAAGCAAGAACCCGAAAGTGCGCAGAGAAACAGCAGCTGTTGCAAGCGGTCATCCAGTTTGCAGAGTGGAAATTACGCCAACCAACACAAGCAAGAAGGCGAGATATAGGATGAGGTAGAAGGCAGGAAAAAAATAAATAAATAAATAAACGGGGTGGGAGGTGTGGTGCGGCGCGGTGCACCACAGGCGATTCCACGCGTCCCTGGGAGCGAGCAATGTTCTGCCATTGTTTCCCGTTTTAACGGCGATATCTTTCTCGAGAGCTTCCCCCCTTTCCCACTTTCTACCGTCTCTCCCATTTCTTGTTTAATTTTTTTTGCTCACTTCCCCACATACACATACAGACCGGCTACCGTCAGAGATAAACGGAAACGACGCCGCGCGAGCTACAGCAGCGCCGAGAACAAAAGGAGGTGGCGTGCCGGCGCAATTTGTTCGGACGGTGTCCACTCGTGTTGCGAGGAGCGATGCCCGGACGGATGGACGGCCCGACGAGATGTCCGAGAAATATCGCCCAGCGCGCCGCGATAGGAGAACGAAGGCGAGGGAGGGTTGTCAGGCAGGAAGAAAGGAACGCGCCGCGCCGTAGGAGTGATAACAAGCAGGCGGCGGTGGCCGCTTAGGCTAGGCTCGCCGAGAAAGACAAAAAGAACGATAGACGGCAAATAAAAGGTTCGGCTGGAAGAACAATGGGAGAGAAACGCCAACGGCCCGCGGCCGCAGAAAACCGATAGAGGGACGTGCAATCGCACCACACGGGCGGCTGCGGCCGTCTCTCTCTGTTATCTTCTTCGCCTCGAAGCTAAAAGCGCGCCATCCTTAATGACGTTGATGAAGAAAGCCGCTCGTACTGTATACTGCGTCCGGTGGTATAGAAGCAGTAGTTGTGATTACTCGAGCTGGTGCTGTATAGGAAAAATGATGTCGCTTTGTGTCGTCGGTGGTATAAAAAAATGAAAACCGTGACGGTGGCGTAGGTGTAACAAAATCTTTTGGAAAAAAAAGAAGAAAAAGAAGTAATCAGGCAGCACGAACAAGGAAAGCAGCCTCTCTATCTATTATGGACTTTATAGCGGCTGAACAAAGCAGGACATGCCCTTATTATTTGCCTAGATAAAAGCTGAAATACCTTAAGGGCGCCTTATGATGGAGACGTGAAAAAAAAAAAGACTAGTTACAAACGTAGATATTTTTTTTTGTAGCGCTCTAAACTGGCTACATTAATGTGTATACGCTCGTTAACCTATATGTGGATAGTGCATCCTGCAGCAAGAAAATATTTTCCCTTCGCTGCCACGTGTAGATTTTTTTCTCCTCCATCCCGGTCGCTGTATTCTGCTCCAAGCCGTGAAAGGCGTTTAAGTTGCAGAACGGCGTGCGCAGATTTCGCCACCTCCCTATCACAACACGCGTTACGGTTCACCGGGTGCCTCATTACGACATTGACGGCGCCGTTACGCCGGCATGTGTGTCTCGGTGTGCGAAATCTCAAGGTTTTTCTACAATGTCCATTACGCCCCGTTTAAACGGAAATAAATTAAAAGAAAGCACGCCGTCGCAGATATTCGGTACGTCGCCTACGTCCCAATGTGGGACGGAAGCGGAACATAAGACACAGGATCATTCCCCCCTCCCCCCTTTTCCCATATTTCTTCGCCTGTTTGACGTGTTTCTTTAAAGTGTTTGCGACAAGCTCGCGAAACATGAAGCTGTTTTTTTGAAGCTTTAACGTCATATTATGAAGCATATCATATATATTAACCCTCTTTTGGAGATTCGTGCGTCCACGACAATGAAGGATGAAGATTATGAAGGGTGTGACGCACGTTAACTTTCTTCTGGAGACTCGTGCGTCCCGTGACTCTCCAAAAGAGCGTTAACGGACCCCTCTAAAGAAAATTATACATGTGAGTTACATGTACGTGGCAAACAAGAGTCAGAGGACACTTTAATTTTCTTGAACTGTAGTGACTATGCACTACATCTGAATTCGCACTGCTAAACGGAGCCTTGGTTTACGACGTCTATCATACTCCTTCACTTATTTACCAATGTAACTATGCGAAGCTGCTACTTATTGCCGAGATTCTCAACTCGTGATCATGAATAATAAGATCACTAATTAATTAGTTTAGCTTTGCAGACTGGACGGGTGATTATTTATTGCATCGGCGCAGGTCGTTATAGAGGCCTCATTTTTAGCAGAATAAGTGGGCCATGCAGGGAAAGTGAGAAGAGCAAAAGCGGAAAAGTTTGCGGTTTGCTATACCATACAGTTAGGTGGAGACATAAGGGTTAAGAAGAGGTCGGTTGTAATTATGTACAACAAAGACTACTGCCCTCTTCAGCCGCAGTAAGGCTCACCATTACTATACTGTTGCTAATCACCTGTCTCGATAGACGTGAAATAAAGTTAATTGATACTACGTGGTCTAAATCAAAGCTGCATCCACCAAATCAGTGTAACCATACAGCACTTGCAATATATATTTAAAATCGCGTGAGCTTAGTAACGTTATACCCCTATATACGATCGCACGACAGAGCCTTAGTTCACAGGGCCGCTTTCGCGGGTGTTTGCCTGTGCAACGTGCGTCACTTTATAGATGGCGCCTTGGTCTACGTTTTCCACTAAGCGCACACAAATGCCTTGTGTGTACGCTAAAACATAGCGAGCGCAATGTGCGCATGCGCTGAACGCAACCAACTGCTACAGAGGCACGCTTACGCGCTCTTGAACTAAGCGCAGTTGAGTTTGCGTAGCATGCGCGGCGCTAAAAGCTCGTGCCACCAGCTTCTGCTTGAATTCGCCCTTGCAGATACAGGCTTGTCGTCGCAACAGCGCAATTTGAGTTTTAGGTTTGCTGCATGTTGTAGCCATAATCCTAGGTCGGCAAATTCACTCAGGAGTCGACTCACTCAGACTCACTCAGACTCAGATAGAACCATGAGTCTGATTCTGAGTGAGTCCGAGTGAGTTAAATTTTGGTGAGTTTGAGTCCGAGTGAGTTCGGGTGAGAAAAATTTCAGTGAGCTTGAGTCCGGCTTGAGTGAGTGAGTGCGCGGTCGAAGAGTCCGGGTCCGAGTGAGACCTAAGGGCAAAATATATTTCGTGAGTGAGTCTGAGTGAGCTCCACATCATTTGCCGACCCACGAGCCACATAGAGGGCAAAGGAAAATCGATCTTCTGCTTTTATTGGCAATGTAAACAGTTGGTCTTTCCAGGACTGCCTGAGGCGGTGTTTTTTTTTTAATGAGGGTTACTTGCGCTGCAACTCGGGCCAGTCCCGGGCAGTCCAGGACGACATATGGAAGATACCCGTAGTGCTAATCCCGACGCCGTCGAATGCGCCATTTCATCACGCCTCATTCGCTGATAAGGCTGCCACGGTCTCTTTGATGGGCTTCGGCTTCCGCCATTATGAAGTGTGACAGCACGGCCGAATGCTACTACTAGAGTTGTAGAAGTAGGGCCTCAGGCCTTGGTTTTGTCGGGCTTTCGTAAGCGTGCCGTTGATGTTTCAGAATAAGGTTTGTTCTCCGCAAACACAAGCACAAGTAACCCGTACTCGGATCTTCACGAGATAAACATGTGGGAACTCTGGGGGCGGCTTGGGTACAGACGCTACATAAAAAAAAAATAGGGATAGAGACCGGGATGCTAATCCAAACAATGTGCAGCGTATGTCTCATGCGCCGGTGCGACAATTCAGGGAAAGTGCGCGCGAAAAGCTTAGGCTCATCATCATCATCGTGATCTGCGTGACTGCGCCAACTGCAGGGGTAAAGAATAATGATCTCTGGGGTTTTACGTGCCAAAACCACGATATGATTATGAGGCACGCCGTAGTGGAGGGCTCCGGAAATTTCGACCATCCGGTGTTGTTCTGTTCTGTTTTAACTGTCTTGCTGTGGAGAGGTTGAGGTATATATTTCCTCGGCTACTCCATTTCTATAAGTTTTGCAGCAAAAAAAAAGAAGGGTGACCCTCTTTATTAACGTGCATTGACATCCCACAGTACACGGGCCTCTAGCATTTCGCCTCTATTTAAATGCGACCGCCGCGACCAGCGTCGAACCCGCGACCTTCGGGTCAGCAGCCAAGCACCGTAACCACTGCACCAACGCGGCGGACCTGCAGGGCAAGGGCATCTCTCACGTTTCCCCAATGAACACGGTCCTGTGCTTGCCGCGGCCACGTTATATCGGCGAACTTCATGATCTCACTGAAGCAGGACGGCCGACTGGGCGACGCAGGTTGGAATGCATGGTACTTGAAGAACAGCGCAAAAGACGGAAAACCAAGGAAGAGGAGACGCACAGAACGCTGCTGTATTTAATTATCACCTGCCCGCTGGACTTTCTGCGCCCCCCCCCCCCCCTTTGCGCTCTTGCCTACTCTTGGAATACAGTCTGTTAGTATTAATGACGAGATCTTTTCGCAAACATGTTCTGCCCATGCCCATGTCTTCTCCTTCTACGACTAAGGTCCCGTTAACACGACTAAGATGTCCTATAAGATGTCCTTAGGCTCAGGTATACCCTATTCTAAAACGGCATAATATCCTGCAATAGTACGACCTATCCACGCCGTTTCCCGACTGAAAAAAGGCGTTAGAATTTCGCCAAAAGTACGAAGATTCAAATCTACCAGATATCGCCAGAGCATCTTGCATTGGTGGTGTAATGATTGGCGCCGGAAGGCTCTATAAAAGCCATCCTTGTGCGTTTGGCGCTGCCGTAGCTTCTTGGGTGCCGTTAACGTATAAACGGCCGAGACGACATCTAATGCGCTATTACAGTGCATCATCTTGTCGTCGTATCAAGTGGCTTGCCACATGTGAGGCGACTGCAGCTGTACAATAAACGAAACGGCCGCCCTTGAACCAGCGGTCACCGCTCCGGAGGAATTCAAGCGAGAGAGAGCGGAAAGTCGTGGTTCAAGGGCTTCATATATAACGTATGCCGCTTGCGTGCTTTAACGTGCAGACTCTTATACGTGCGAGTATCGGAGCCCTGCAGATATATCACGATTATTGACAAGACATGCATATCCGGTGAATGTACGGGTAGGAATGGGCTACCCGCTTCTTCCAAGCAGGCTGTTAAGGCAAGAATTTTCGTTAGAAAGAAACAAGCAATGTACGAGGCAAAGGCCAACCATCACTAGGACTGGTTTGTCGAAACTCATTGGCCGAGCGAAACATAAGTGTTACGACTGGTTACGACCAACGTGCCATTTTTATGGCCAAAAGATTTACACACCACTCTGTCCAGCGCCCGCCGCGTCGTTTGAGAAGCCGTTCAGGAAAGTATGGTCGGCTGAAATTCGACGACAAAATATTTCACTCAAGCTGTGTGCTTACACATAGTGGTATATGGAATAATGTTACAAAATATAAATGTCACAAAGTTAATAAAGCAAACAAGGTAAAGTAACTGGTTACTTGTCGCCAAAGGACTGCCGTGGGACACCAAATGTATAGCCAAAGGGCTATACGTTTGATATTGGCCTGGTGTGCGACCAATGGCGGCGCTGCGAACGGCGCCTGTATGACGTCAGAGCGGGGATTCGCGCGCTTTCGTCTGCTACGTAGGCCCAGCGCCGTGTTGAAACCGCCGTTGTGGTAAATCTCAACAAAAAAGATGTTCAATTGGTTATCTTGCGTATGGTGGCTACTGACGCTGTTCGAACAACCGTGGGACTGCTTTTAACGTTCATTTAGAACTACAAATCTTTGTTTTTTAGAACTGCGGCCGCTTGTCGCCACGGGGAGTGCTGCGCAATGGTGAAGTACTGCTCTGTGCCTCAGTGTACTTCGTCCGCTCGTGAAAAAGGCGTTAGCTTTCACAGCTACCCTAAGGAACCAAAGCTGAAGAAGAAGTGCATCGCAAGCTCAGAATGGGAAAGCGCTCCACGCCTTCATCGACCGTGTGCAGCAAGCACTTCGCGGACAGTGACTTCTGCTACCCACCGTACGCGCGACTCTTATGTAAGCTTGTGACCATGTTTAAGCGCCCCACCAATACTTAAGGCGTTTATTGCACGCAGGCTATAAGCATAGGCGACTTACACCAGGTGTGGTGCCGTCCCACAACCTGCCGCGAAGGCCCCTAGACAAAGAGCCGACGACGCGGCCTCCGAATCGCCTCGCAGGAAAGCGCGCCACGTGAGCTCAGCTGAGCGGCGCAGGATATCTGAGACTACGGCTGCATTTGGATGGCGAAACCTGTTGCCGCTGTTTAGTGCACATTCTCTAAAAGTTTTCACCTGAGGCAGTGCAGACGCTTTTTTAAAAGCGGAGCTCTTTAAGCTTTTCGTTAGGCTGCGTGGCGTGAAACTGGACCCAGCTTGCCTTTGCCACGTTAATCTCTGTGGCCCTGTGCGTAGTATAATCAGCGATTAACTATTTGTTATATTCTAATACCCATGCGACGGCCCTGTGCGGTATTAATAGGAACTACGACGTAATATCGTTCTCACTGAATCAACAATACGGGACAAACTGCGATCATGGGCATCGGCAGGGGGGTGTGCAACAAGGCGGCACTTGCGCACTTGTTTGCAGGACGAAAGCAGCGGCGGTGATGCGATCTCCGTTGACGGCCTCGACCGCGCATTCAACAACGTGGCCTGCGTCGTACACTGCCTCACCCTCGATGAGGCACCGCTACCTTTCACAAGCTTTATCTACATACTTGTAGATGCTGGAGAAGGGCACGCTTACTGAAATATTGAAAGCACCACCCAAACTAATAAGTATCGTACGGCGGAAACAAGATAACGAGCGAGAACACTCACACATAGTTTCACTTTCTAACCAGCAATGCGGCCGGTGGTATCGGCGCACTCGTCGACCATCCGGGGGATTTCTCGGCCCTGTCGATTGGGCCGCAACTTAAACAAGTTCAAGATTACACTCGAAAACATTCGTTGCAGGCGTTAGTTGACCGTCGCGAGGCTGTTCGTTCGACAGAGTTTCCGCCTGAAGCAGACGATCCGCAGACAGGAGCAGCGGCTGCTGCAGCGCGGTTGAGATCGGAGCCCCCGCTCTGACGTCACACGCGAGAGGGCGCCACTCCAAGATCTCGAGGCCAATAGCTAAAACACAAGTCACTTCCATATAGGGCTAGTTGGAAGTGGTTCGCGATAGTTAATGGTAATCGCGTCGCAAATTTGTTCCTATGCATTCTCAGGGCTTGGGCACATTAGAGTCACTGGAAAATCAGAGTACCGCAAAGGTAGGCTGCACGCGGGCAACATTGGGCGGCGGCGGCCATTTCCCTTCCAGAGCGTCCGGCGCGTTGCTAGCGTGTGTTGAGAAGTGACCGATGTTTTAGCCTCGGTGCCGTGCTACGCTCGGCGGAACGGCATTATGTGTGTGTGTTTCTTCAAGAGTATATTAGAAGTGATTTCGAGTCATCGACAAGTATGGATCGACTGCGCGGTTAGCGGTGTAACTAATGAAACGTACGGCGAATGTTGCCATGTGCTCGCGAACTCTCTTCATGGCTTCATCGGTCTCTTTTCGCGTCACGCCCGGGTGTGTTCGCTAGGTCCGGAGCTGTAAACATAGTTGCATTAGCGCAGTGACATCGTGCGAGATGCCATTTGCTTCGACATTTGGTGAATCTTGACTGTTTGCGCTAGCTTTGCAGTCGGTGTTCATGTTCACTGCACTCGAGAACGTTATCGAACAACATCGAGAACATTCAACATTGCGTGCTTCGACTGATCGCTGACGCATAGCTTGCTTGCGCACCATGCTTGCTGTTCAATTGGTTGATATGTGTAATAGAAGTTGTGTGTGTACGGTAATTGGAAGTTCTGCGCGACGTCTTGATTCGGAACGCCAGCAGCCGAACGCACGGGCGAATCGGCGTGCGGTAGGTAAGGTACATCTTATCTTGCGATACGTAGAAAATTGGTCATCAAAAATGATTGACATCAATATTTATTTGTTTCATTTTCTATTTCTTGTGTCCTTAATATTCCCAACGTTGCAATGAATTGGGAAATATTTTGCTGTGTTCCGATAAACAGTTTTTTTTTTTGGCGTTGCCAGCGCGTAAACAGCTGGGGTTTGGTTTCTGCACTGGTGCACTTTTTTTTTAATAATACACTCTTACTAAAACTTCCTCGGCACGGTGCTTTATGTTCTTTTGATCAGAAATCGCACATCCCGGAATTTTTAAAGCGCATGGTACTGCAACACAGTATGTATATAGACCTAGGGCTCGCATAAAATCGACTCCCTGAATGCGTGGGATCTGCCCTTTTTTTGTTTTTTGCTGTGACCATTTCTCACCCACTATACAGTATTTTAAGGGTACGCTCGGCGCAATGCAGCTTTAGCAGCATTTCTTGCAACAAATTTAAAAATACGCTTGATAACATTGCCCTATACCAAGTTTATCACCAGAGTTCCACGCTTCTGTTTTGTGCAATTGCAAATGATCATGCCACAATTGCCTTCAAGGTATACCAGTAAACAGTTATTATTTTAATAAATCTTCCATATCGCTCTCGTGCGTGACACGCTTATAACTCGGATAGCATGCGTAATCTGTTCAACAGATCGAGATATAAACAGCCGAGCAAATAGAAAGGTATGTAGTTTTCAATATCGCTGACCATTGCGAACGAAAAGGTGAAGTATCCTGTCGCTCAAGATCTTTTCCAGCAAAGTTAGTGCAGTTCACTGCAGGAAGGAGTGTTATTCGAGGGGGGTGGATTCATTCAGGCCAACTATGCAGCCACGTAGAACGGCGCTCTTTGACATTCATTTTTCCCACACGGCATGCAAAAATAAACGAGGTTCCCAGAGTAGCTCACCAGTAACGTTCGATTGCTGGTGCGCTACTCTCTTCTGGCATCTGCATGCAGTGGCGTAGCCATGGGTTGGCACACCGGGCCCGTGCCCTCCCCCCTCGAATTTTTTCCCCATGGCATACAAGCACGAAATAACACTCGACCACATCTGCCTGCCAGGCCCCCACTTCAGATCAAAGAGGTGCCCCCCCCCCCCCCCGAAAAAAATATCTGCTTACGCCCCTGTCTGCATTACGCGTTTAAAAAAGCGACGAAGTACCTCTGGGGACCCTGGTACTGCTAAATGTCCGGCCACGCTCTGCACTGAACGCGCCTGCACCCAAAGCGCTGGGAAGGGATATGGCGGAGAGAGGTCACGTGATGCGAGTAAGCCAATCGCGGCGGCGGCGGCGCGCGGAAAACAGATGCGATACTCTGAAATTTTTCCAGTGACTCTAGGGCACATCTGTATGTGGCGCCATCTCTCGGTGGAAGCAACAACGTCCTGCCATATCTGAATGCGAAGTAGGCGAAAGAGAATCATATCTGACGAAAAAAGCTAGTTGTGAAAAACGACCCCCGGTTATACGCAGCACAGACCCACTGGAGCATTCTGGCAAAATTGCAGTATGGCACTACAAAGCGTGTGGCTTCCCACAATTAAACACCGCCCATTGCTAACACATGGGGCCCCATTGTAAACACTCTGGAAATCCACGCGGTTTGTAGTGAGACACTGTAATTTTACCGGAATGTTCCAGTGGGCCTCTGCCGCATGTAACTGGGAGTCGTTCTTGGGTAACTAGATTTTTTCGTTAGATATGATTTTTCCCGCCAATTTCCCATTCAGTTACGGCCGGCCACCGCTGTCGCCGACGAGACATAACGCTGTGCACATGTCCCAAAATCCTGGTCATGTCCCGTTTTGTTAGCAGTGAGTTTTATTCGCTCTATATATATACATATTCGCTCATCCAAACAATGAGTGAACAGACCTATATTTTGGTTTCATAGCCTCTCTGTTATGTTATAAATGGGTCACTGTGAAGATAGTGGTATAAAGAGGACCTCGACTACTCCATCTCTCTATATGGTGCGGCAAAAAATAAAAGTAAATGAAAAGACAACGCCGCTAAAATAAATGACTACATAGAAAAATGAAACAAATAAGTAAAGCCATATGTCAATGGAAACTTCAGGAAAGTTCATTTTTCAACGAAAATTCAGGAGTACACACTTCTTTTCATTATGTGCCCACACTTTATGTCATACCATCTGACTTCATATACGACTTCTTTTCACAAAGTCTTGTCTAATTTTCTGTTCACTTAAAATTCTTCTAGGAAAATGTCAGCCCTCTGCTGCTGCAGGTAAGTTGAAAACCGCGGTCGAAGTAATATATTAGTGTAAGGGGACACATGTCCAAATTTGTTTGTCTTCTCACTAACGTACTCCTTTCCTTGACGTGTTTGGAGCATTCGAAAAGAATGTGGCACGTTATTGTAATCAGACAAAGAGGATCAGTTACCGGTAATTCAAGAGGAGCCCGAGAAAGTCGATCGTCTCAAGTTCGACCTATAAACTTCAGCCTTGTAGAGTCTCACAGGCATACTGAACAGAACATACCCTTCTCACTGTACGAACCTAGCCTTGTATGCGTTAAAGGAATATTATTTTGTTAGTGAAACGGGGCTAAAGAATTGACTTTCTCTTTACCGCAAACGCTTATCAGAGATAATCGAAGTCGCTCGCTGCAAGGACGAATGTATGTGTCGACTGTCGTTTGATATCTAAAGCTTTTGCGTCAGCTTCTGAGGTTAAGCTTGGGAATCCGTGATATACGATTAATAAATCGTGCATAAGGCATTCGCGAATATTCTTTGTTTAGCGAAAGAAAGCTGGAAAACTTCAATGAATCCTGCAAACATTAAACAGACCGGGCCTGATTGTGCGCGAAGAACGGCAACGAAAGACGCCGGCTCTTGGCAGCCTTGAGTGATTTTGCAGCGATAAGCAGTTTCACCTTGGAGTTGTTTGCGCCAGCTGCGCCATAATATTTCTGTATTCTTCACCGGCTTTCGTCTTCAGTTTGGACTCGGCCGAGAGTCGATTCTTTCGCATGTTTTGCAGCAAGCCTAGCTGTTTACTTTGCAACGGAACGGCTGAAAGTCCCTAGGAAACAAACGCAGAATCTAGGGAGGATAGCCAGAATAGTGTCCGGTTGGCTACCCTAACTGGCGGAGGGGGGGAGTGACTATCGGTAGAGGAACGAAGAAGGAAATAGAGAACAAATGATATGCGGAAACAAATAGAAAATCACAAGCTGAGAACTGTTTCAGAGTGCAGGGCCAATATTCACACACACACAAAAAAAATCACTTCCGATAGAATTGTTCATAAGCGAAAATTTTTAGCCAATCCTCATGCGGGACATATAATTAGCAAAGGCAGCTGACCAATTACAGAGAGCGCTTATGAAATAAAGCTTTGTGAATTGGGCATCAGTTCGTCTGCGATTGTCTTAGATAAGACAGACTAGAATCCACGGTGTTAATCAAGGCTTTCAAGGACTGGTTCGAAGATATATCCAGAACTTGCGGTGCGCTTCGAGGCCCTTAATGCGACAAGTGCGCGGCTGTGAGGTGACAATCAGACATGTTCTCGATAGGGCCCTAGTTACAGTACGGAAAAGAAAACACGCTCGACTGCGCTTGGTAATCTGGACGATCACTTACGTTTTTTTTTTTTTTTTTTGAGCAAGTGAATAAACTTTATTTGGACATGACACATACAGGGTTTGCCCGCGAGGTAATGCAAAAGGAGGGCATAAACCCCTCACCTCGCTGGGGCAGCAGAGACAGCTGATTTGAAAGTTACGGTTTTAACCGGAACAATATCGGTCAACAAGAACATAGTCACTAGTACAGTAAGAACA
Source organism: Rhipicephalus sanguineus (assembly GCF_013339695.2). Taxonomy (NCBI): domain Eukaryota; kingdom Metazoa; phylum Arthropoda; class Arachnida; order Ixodida; family Ixodidae; genus Rhipicephalus; species Rhipicephalus sanguineus. The sequence goes on along the minus strand of NC_051180.1, from coordinate 129,749,308 downwards.
CAATCACTAATTGTAGTAATAACATAATGGCAGTAACGCCAGTGAGATGCAGTAATAACAACAAGAACATAATCAGTAATGCAGTGACTAGTAATGCTTAGTAACAGCAACACTTAGTACCATTACTAATGCAGATAACCAAACATATTTACATTTATATAACACATCCTATTCCAAGTGAGAGATCCGCACAGGAGCCTGGTAATACGTGGTCGAGAACTTGGAACTTAGCTGCATTATTTAACGACTTGCGCGCTGAGTGACAAACTATGAGAGTTACATCGACGCCCCTTTTATCACCTATTACTCCCTTTGCCCCTTTCGACAGCACAGGGGTCCGCCGCGGTGGCCTAGTGGTTATGCTGCTTGACTGCTTCCCCGAAGACCGCGGGTTCGAATTCCGGCCGCAGCGGCCGCATTTCGAAGGAGGCAAAATGCTAGAGGCCCGTGTGCTTAGATTTCGGGGCATGTTAAAGGGCCCCAGGTGGTCGACATTTCCGGAGACCTCCACTACGGCGTCGCTCATAATCATATCGTTGTTTTGAGTCGTAAAAACCGTAGCAATTATTATTATATTATTACACCGTAGGGTAGCCAGGTGGTGCTCGCATCGACTAACATACCCGGCATTTGACCTCTTTCTCCTTCGCCTAGCCTTCACTTGCTCTACTTTTAGCATTTACGCATTAGGTTGTTGTGCATTATAAACTTAAAACTTGTTTACTATACTTTCTAGCCTGCATTCGCAGAAGCGCTCCGACGGTATACATGACGAGTGGTGCGCCAACTTCAAGATGGCGTCCCCACTGTTTTTCTTTTTTCCCTTTTACGTATTTTAAAGCCCACACGCAACTCTAGACTCAAGTTAAGAGGCGAGTTATCTCTAAAAGCAGCAAGTGTAATTTGCCAAGCTAACCTAATATTTCTCCACGGTGTCCGCTCGAGTTTCGGCCAAAATGAGCTGCGTTCGGTCTTGATTATGGCGTAGTCATCACAAACTGCGCAAAAGACACAAGGTATAACTATACACCCTTCCTTTTTACCTCCCGCTACCTTCACTAGAGAGTTACGAAAAAAGAAAAATAAAACATGAAAAAAAAGTGAAAAAGGCGCTCTCAGTGAGTGGTTTGGCCACGCATATACGAAAAGCTCGATTTAGAAATTAGCGCACGCTGTGAGGTTCTCTCCGTTCTGTGTGATAAATCGCTCTGGTAAAAAAAAAAATTATTTTTTTTTTCTTTACCAATCTCTCTCTCTTCGAAGCAACCGGATCAAGCGCGCAGCCGCAGGCTCACAAATCTTGTCGGCCAGTCGGACCGCAAATCTTGCAGAAACGTGCCGGCTCGCTTTTATATGTGTACGAGCTCTTACGTGGCACCACGAATTGCATAAACCCTCTTTATAGCGCAGTGCATTCCGAGGCCACCAAACGAGCAGGTAACGAAAAACGAATATGTTAAAAAAAAGAAAGTAAAGTCTGAACAAAAGTGAAAGGTAAGTGTATTGCAGCGCTTTTCTGTGCTTACCGTAGAGAGAAAGATTGCAGAAGAAAAAAAATCAACTGTACAGGTAACTGAAAGAGAGAAAGTGTCTAGTTTTTATATATTTTCTTTCTGCGATTTTCGTTGCACTATCTGCCTCGTCTCTCCACTCACGACAGGATGAGCCGAGGCGCCGCTCAGTGCACTTCAGCCTGTACACATCCGAACGCGCTCGCGCTCGCTCGCTTGCAAGTGTATGGGCGCGCTGGTGGTGCTGCGTGACCGACGAGTTTCAGCAGTGCGTGTCCGGCTCTGAGCACACCTTGGGCGCTTCGCTCGAACCGCAGGCAGGCAGGCGAGCAGGCGGGCAGGATAGAAGCAGCATCGACCGCAGACCCCACCGCACACACGCACAAACTCACAACAGCAAGCTCTGCCACACACTGTAGAGCCGCGCACCCGAGAACCGCGATGCGCGCCGCTTTCGCATCCGCGCCTCTGCGCCCGAATCGTCCTCGGCAGCGCGCAGCCGAGCAAGCGGCGGAGCGTGGTGGCGCCCACGACCGAGGCAAGAGAGATTCGCGGCAATAATAAATACGATGAGTGTGTGTAGTGGTTGGTGGCGAAGCTGCGAGTGTTGTTGCGGGTACACGCGCGAGGCGAGCAAGCGCGCTCTCTTTCAAACGAGCGCGCGGACGCATACACGAATATACGGGCGCGCGCGCGCACGCACGCACGCACACACGCACACACACACACACACACGTGCATACATACATACATACATACATACATACATACATACATACATACATACATACATACATACATACATACATACATACATACATACATACATACATACATACATACATGAGGCACAGGCAGAGAGACCGACAGGCTCATACACACATACAGGCACACATGAGGGACGGATAGACACAGACTTGCATTCGCATACGTAGAGAACGACAGGCAACGCGCATAGGTGGACACGCACCCAGATACGCACAGGTATAGACTGTGCGACTAACCAAGAATACATCAGTACAGCCCACATAGACCATATAGACGTGTGTGTGTGTGTGTGTGTGTGTGTGTGTGTGTGTGTGTGTGTGTGTGTGTGTGTGTGTGCACTCGTACACGTCTATACTGTCTATGTGGGCTGTATTGGTGTATTCTTGTTAGTGGCGCATTCCGCTTTTCGTTTGTGGTGCAGCGCGAAAGGAGGAGGGAAATAAGGGACGAGAGAGAGAGAGGAGGAGACGCCATTCTTTATTCATGCGCGCCGCTGCGCTGTCAGGCATCTCCGCAGAGTCGGCGTCATAGCGCGGCGGGCCGCCGCCGCGTGAGCAAGGCGTCGTCACGCACCGTGCGGTAACGTGATTACCCCCCGATTAATTTGACAACAGACGCGGCTGCCGCGGGATGCGACGGAGAGAGAGTCCACGACGTGCCAGCGAATTCGGAAGGGCCGCTGCAGTCAGAGCCAAAAAATGCGCAGCAGATAAGCGCAGCTAATAGGGAAACCACCCGCGCGTGCCCCGCCATGTCTGGCACGAGAGGAGGTCGCGCCATGGTTTTTTTTTTTCCTTTTGCATTCGTTCGTATTTTTACCGCGAGCTGCAATCGGACGATCTCCAGGCACGGACGACGTGCCATCGCGAAACAACTTTGGCAGCGCGGCCTTTTCCTTTTCGACGTCACGAGGTCCCGCAGTGGAGGAGTTAACTGCAAGCGAATGGTGGGAGAATGCTGCACTCCCTCGTATAGGCTGTAGCCCTGGCCGTAATCGCTGGATGATGTCAGTTTCTATATGCCAGTTCCGGCGCTCCATTAGCGATTTAGGTACGACAGAAACGTCTGACTATACTTACCGCCGACCACACGCTATTCGGCCAGACACGCTAACCATCTGTTGTAAGCGATTATTAAAGGAAAATTTGGCATTGGGAGCTGAGACAGTGTCCGCGTGAGGTGCGTGTGAGCCACGGAGGGAAAAATAAGCAAGCAAGCAAACAAACAAATAAATAAACAAATGAACATTCCATTCGCATAATCCTTGAGTACTAAGTTTCTGCAGCGCAATTAAACGACACCTGACGGAACGCAAGCCAGCGTAGGAGAGGCCTGTCGATGCCCTTTTTGCGTTTTTTTGTAGGCCTGCTTGCCTGCCCTGCACATGGAACGTTCTTCGGCTCTGGTCTCAGTGATAACGGTAATTAACGATTTATAACAGCAACCTCTTGAAGACATATTCATGAGAAATCGTCACATATGTATCACCAGGTTGGCCTGGTACAGTTTCATCCTTTATCGATTTCAGTATAATCATTTAGGCCATTAGTAAATTTGACAAAATTTCGTCTTCGCTAAACAATTATATATCTGCAATGTAAGCTCACGACCGCAGAGAACTACGACTCTTGGATGGCAGCGTCGCGTAGCGACTGAATCGCGGGACATTCCGGGGTGATTCTGCAGCGACAACGTGACCGCAACATAATATGATAACAGTGGAGGGCTCCGGAAATTTGGACCACCTGGGAGTCTTTAACGTGCACCTAAAGCTTAGTACACGGGCCTCAAGCATTTTCGCCTCCATCGAAGATGCGGCGCCGCGGCTGGGATTCATTCCCGCGACCTACGGGCCAGCAATCGAGCGCCATTATCACTACACCACCGTAGCGTGTGACCACTATTCGCACTGTCCGCAAACTGTAGGTGGCGCGCAAGTCGACTCAAGATTAAGGTCCCTGTATTTTTCAAAGGTAGCGCAAACCATTGTCCGAAAAGGAAAGGGAAAATTTCCTCCCCGCCCTCTGCGTCTCTCCTCTCTTCTTCGCCCTTTTGTGCTCCCCTATTGGACTAGGCTCGACACGTGACCAGTTATCCCGGATGACCCCTCCGCCTCTTGCTCTGGCGCCGGAAAACGACGCCATTATTGGGCGTAGAAACACCGCCACACGTGCACGCTGTGCGTGAGCGCGGACTTCTTATAGCTTTTTACAGTTTGCAAGATGCCATCGGCTGCAGCCAGATGCCAACTTGTTGCGCTGTTGGCTGCTCGAACAGCATTACCAAAGGTGTCAAGCTTTTTTTTTTTTCTTTGTTCCTCGTGGAAAGGAAAACCTCAAACGGCGAGCGATATGGTTCTATTTGATCGGGAGAAAGAATTTCGATTGCCACGACGGGAGGCTTTGTGAGGTAAATCGACCACTACTAAACCCTTTCGCGTATATTTGCCATTCGAACTCTTTTAGATGGAGCTAAGGCTCGATACATAATGCCTTAGACAAAAAAAAAAAAAAAGCGGCATGACATTATTGGCCACGCTTTCTCGCACACTATATTTACAGCGAAAATAATTGTTTTGCGAAAATTTACTGCAAAGTTTGAAAAAAATATATTTGCAAGATCTGTTTTCTCGCTCAACCCTGGCGCATTTATCCGCATTTCTCAGTGTTTCTGATTAAGTGTTACTGATACTCTGTGTTCAATAATAGTAATTATTATAAGACAGTTGCTGCATGTTTCTCTTTGATGCGCTTTATTATTTGTTGTAGTTTTGAGCACTTCGGACGTATTTCGTTAGGCAAATTACAGAGGGCACATTGGAGGATGTCTGTATATTTCAGAAACACTTCACGGACGATCATTTCGAGCCAGTCATCCTTGCGACAAATGGCTGCAAGGAGCTAAAGCCTAATGCGGTTCCCTCCATATTACTGCATCGGCCAGTCTAGAACAGCCTCCAATTAAAGAGCTAGCTCCAATTAATGAGCACATGCAGCACACGATGGAACGAAAAAGATATTTACCTGAGGGGGCAACAGAAGCGCGTCAACCCAGTTCGAAATTTAAAAGAATGCGCGCTGGGGGTATTTAGCAAATAGGTGCCTCCGCCGTGTTGCGTGTTCATAATTTGATGTAGCGTCTGATTTTCCGAAATGCGTCTTGTGAACAAACACCACGGTATCCGAAAAGAAAAACGGCAGCTGCAAAGACTTTCTAGGATTGTGTTTAATATGTTCTGCCTCTTGTTCGCCTGGTGCGAGCGACGCACCTATACTTATGAACTCAAATACAATGCACAAATGCTAGGCTTTCAAGTTGTCAAAACAGGTCCCAGGTTCAGAAAGCTGTTCGCGCGTAAGGTGCCCCAATGAGATTTCTTATATATGTGCGATTTGTTGCTTATAAAACGCGAAATGATAGCTAATGTACCGACCAACCACAACCTATTTTTACTACACATCTTACGTACGAACAGCTGTGTGAATCTGCGCCCAGAATTTTCGCGTTTCTAAGCAAGTACAAGCAGGCGCTTCGACGCGCCACATGAAGGCCGGGCGCGCCTTGCGAGTCTCGCCCAATAATGGCGGCCGGGCGAGGAGGAAACGGCGCTGAGAGGAGGAGTTTGCGCTACCTTTGAAAAATACAGGGACCTTACTCAAGATGGCTGTTCGAGGGATGATAGGCGCTCCGGTTTGCCCGGAGAGACCCTTGTAAACACAGGTCGTTGCGTGTTCTTCAGCGTGGTGCGACACGTTTTGCACGATGTGCGACAGCAATTCACTTCCTTTTGCAAGGCCACTTTGATTAGGTGATGTTATGAGCCACATTGGAGTGGAAGACACAAGAATTAGATGCCTAATTGAAGGCGAAGCGGTGTTGAACAAGGAAAAGCTGCGACGCTTTGTCTGTTACAGTCCAAGGGCTGTGCGTCCAGACATCGCACCTTAGACCGAAGCCTGCATAGATTGATTGTCTGCATTGTACAGGCCTCCGACGCGCGCACAACCGTTGTCACGCAGGCACTTTTGATCACGGTCAGGGCCGACCTTGATTAGGCTCGGTCCGAATCAGGTGCTGCTACACAGTCTCTTGATCGCGATCAGGCGCAGTCGACATCACGACGATTGTTATTTTGGTGACGTCTACGCCGAACTCGACGTGGATCAGTTTGGACCAATCACGATTAAAAGATGCGATTCGGACCGGCTTTGATCGCGATCAAATGTGCCCGTGCAGTATTGTTATTATAACTCGCTATGAATAATATTCGATCGGATCGAAACAGCTTCATATGATTACGACCGAACGTAATCCCTATGGCCCTGGCCGCGATCAAAAGTGCCCGTACAATGTCGGAACTTATTGAAATATTTCACGGAATTCGCTTGTGTATCGGAGTCGGTATTGAATCTCTGTAAAAACAACTGCGAAGATCACACGAAAACAAGCAACTTCGCGTCCACTAGGTTTGCTCGCTTGCTTGCTTGTTCTTTAAACTTCCCGCAGTTTGCAGCAATTTTTTTTTACTGTCCATCGCGTCGCGTCACGCTAGCACGTATGGGCCTCTACGTCCATTAAAGGGAAAAGTGAAAGTGATTTCCAATTACCTGTATTGCTCCAGAGGAAATCACTGGGGATGAAATGTGCACTGCAGACCCACATCGGCGGCGTCGCAGGCTTACCGATACGAAGCCTCACCACCTATTTCTTTCTTCGCCGTGGACCTTGCGGGAACGAATGGAGGCTTATCTTCTTAGGGGCAGCTCGATCTGTGCACTGGGGCACGCAGGACATCCAATTGCAGGGGCGTAGCCAGAAATTTTTTTCGGGGGGGGGGCTCAATTATACTTTATGTATGTTTGTGCGTGCGTCTGTATGTGTGCGTGTATATATACACATGCAAAACTGAAAAACTGCGGAAAGAGGGAATTTGAACCCCCCAGCCTCCCCCCCCTTGGCTACGCCCCTGTCCGATTGCTGTTGTGCTTCTTGGCCAAGACGCGCATAAGAGGAGCACAAAGGCGCGAGGCATTTGACTAAAGCAGCCAAAACACGCGTCGTTGTCTGCCTATCCTCCAAGAGTCGTTGCCGTCATGCGCCGCGGTGCGGCGCGACAGTCTACGGACATCTAAAGCCCCTATACCTTCGGAAAAGTACAGCTTTCTCTTGATCTACGCCGCTTCCTCCTCTCCACGCCTCTGATAGGGTGGCTGCGGTCACGTGGTAGCGCGCGCCCTCTCTTTCCCGGTATTTTGTTTCCTTCGCCTCTCGGCGCCATGTTGAACGCTCCAACGTGCCATGTGCTGTGTGTTGGCCCCATGTGAAGTGCACGTGTGGGTCTCGCTCGTTTTGTCGCGATGCCGGGTTGCTGTGCGTTTGGCTGCCATAACTGTGACACCCAAGGGAAAAAGTTTTCCGCCATTCCTCGCGGAAAAGAGAATGCAGGTCGTCACAAAGTCTGGCTCCACAGAATAGGTCGAGCAAACTTCGAGCCGAGATCGGCGCGGCTTTGTGAGATATGTGCTCGTGCGTTTTTACTCCTGACAGGCGTCTTGCTTTACCGTGTGACATATGTGGTGTATTACTTACTTAATGTCACGCGAAATTTTGTGTAATTTGTCATGCACCAAGACAGTCACTTGCTCGAGCAAGTGACCGTCTTGAACACCAGATGGTCGAAATTTCCAGAGCCCTCAACTACGGCGTGCCTCATAATCATATTGCGGTTTTGGCACGTAAAACCTCACATATTATTAACTCTGAAAGAACGAGCGTCGTGCACTGCAACACTAGGTTGTGTTCCACACATTCTACTAACCTTTCACTGTGATATGCGGATGGAAGGGCGAAGACAGAGCGAGCGTCAGAATGAAAGTGCGATAGCAAAAAAAAAAAAAACCTAGCGCCCAGAATTTATCGAGAGCCGTGCATTTACGTGCAGCTCATATTTACGTGCAGATCATATTGTCGAATTTGGCGAACCACTTCTGTGTGACAGTCAGAACTTTCTGCAAATTCGGAACATGAGCCGGGCTTTAGTTCAGCGGACCGCAGCTCATCGGCCGGCGTGTTCATGAATTATCGCGTGGGTTAATGTCGTTGGTTTTAGCCTACTGGTTTTAAATCTTCATTTATTGGTTTACTAACTTCAGTTATTGTCAGTTAACATACAAGCGTCATGCATACGACAATGCGTGCAAGCTGCTCCGCGCAGGCCAAACGTCCCAGAACGGCGTACTGCGACCACACGTCATCGGGCAGGCAAAGGAGATAAATAATGATACATGTGGTTTTACGAGCCAAAACCACGATATGATTACGAGGCACACCGTAGTGTAGGGCTCCGGAAACTTTGACCATCTTGGGCTCTTTAACGTGCACTCACATCGCACAGTACGCGGGGCCTCTAGCACTTCACCTCTATCGAATTCCTACCGCCGCGGCCGGGACCGAACACGCGACCTTCGGATCAGCAGGCGAGCGCCGAAACCGCTACATCACCGCGGCGGGCAGGCCGAGGAGAAGTGCCCTTCATGGGAATTGCAGTCATTGCTGCAGTTATATATGATAGAGGTAGTTTATACGCACTGGAACTATTCCTTCCCAAACGGCGGGGCTTGACATCACACCTGTCATGTAAATATTTCTTACCGATGCAATAAATAGCGCGTCGTGTTTACAAAATTTTATGTCAACCTTTTTTAAGTAAACCCAGTTACCGATATTCGCGCCAGATACACAGGGAAACGGTACGCTCCGAAAAGAACCGTAAACGACGTGCAATTTGCTGCAAATTCTACATGGCTTGCAGCAGCTCTTCTGGCGCGCTATAAGGGAATTGGATGGTGCGCACACCCACACCAACTGTGAAAATGAACGAAGAAATAAAGAGAATCATTACACAGCCGCATGCGATACATGGCACGCTAAAGTGGCTAAAGTGGCAGCGCCAGCGCGCAACCGGCCTGAAAGCTTCACGCGTCCACCTGGCGCGTTCGAGGAGGCGCTGCCGTCGCACGCGAAAGACGCGCAGGAGAGGAGGCGGCGGCGGATAGAGCAGATGGCGGTACTTTTACGAAGTATAGGGACTTTACGGACATCGCGGATAGATCTCGGCATCTGCTCCAATTCGCCGAAGGGAGGGAAGTGTTTCCCGAGCGACCCTTTGTCGTATTTTATGAATCGGTCAGTAGCATTGTTAAACGTAGTGTCCTCCTGGGTTGAATAGCGGTGCACTTCTCCACCAGGATATTTGAAAGTCAAAACCTGATCAAGCACTGTCACAGCTCTGAATTGTGGTGCATTAAGGCAAGCCTTAGTGAATTCACTGACCTTCTTTTTCTTTCCTTCCCTTCCCTCTCCTGCTCGCTTTCATCTTTTAAGGCTGTAGCACTTTACGAGCCTGGGTTGTCCATCGTAGATCTCATGTGGTGTGATCACGCTCACAATGAAGTGCTCAATACAGGCCTAAAAGAAGGCTAGCAATTCTCAAAACCGGGTTGAAGCTAACGAGCATGGTATAAAATAATATAATTAACAGAAATAACCATGAAGTAATCTCAATAGTCAATTCAAAAACGCTAAAAACGTTTCGCAAGCATGCGGCTGACACGCGCCGCGCAAGAGAGGGCGCCACCGTCTCGCCAAGTGCGCGAGTGCTCGTCCCACCGGCGCCTTCGTCGCTAGATCCGAAGGGGGAAACGACCTGACGGAACTCGCAGCAGACGGCACGTATCTCAACTGCCGCAACAAGCAGGAACTCGACAAAGCGCAGCAAAAAGTGGCGCGCATGTCGCACGACGAGTTTGCGGATCTCCTTAACAAGATTCTACTCGTGCTGAGGAAACCATACATGCTTACCGCTAACATTGACGTTATCCATGGTTTGGTATTTATCCCATTAGGTAAACGGACGCTTTTCTGGCTAACCTCCACGCCTTCTTTTTGTTTCCGTTCTTTCTCCTCCTACTCCTCCTTCTCCTCAAAGCATGGCTTCAATCGCACTGTAGCACATTTTCTGTCAAACTCTTTGTTTTATCAATAAGTACTAGGACAAAAGTGGGTCACGATATGCATGGCCAATGCTGCGCCAAACAGTCACGTATAGCAGCTAAGGTATGCCACTGCCAAATTGACATGCTAGGGTTGAAGACTGGTACTGGGACTGGGACAGCATACAAAATGGTGGATTGCGCCACATTGACTGGGACACACGGTGCCTCGGTGTGTGTCTGTGTTTTTCCCTCGTGTGACGTCAGTGTTTCACATTCCAGCACCCAGTTAAAGTGACGAGTACAATATCGTTTCGTTCAATGTGGTACTGCACGTTTTCAGCCGAGTTCACGCGTTCATTCGGTACATCAGTGGGGAACGAGACGGACACGTCTTTTCTGTAACAATGTCGACTTAATTCTCAGTCACCAAGAGACAGGTAAATAGATTGGGTGCACGCAGTGCAATGGAAGTGGCGAGAGTGACAGAGAGGAAGGAGAAACAGGGAGGAGGGCAGTACGTTGCTCGGAACGAAAGTCAATGATTATATATATATATATATATATATATATATATATATATATATATATATATATATATATATATATATATATATATATATATATATATATATATATATATATATATAATGGGGTTTCACGTCCCAAAACCACGATATGATTATGAGAGACGCCGCAGTGTAGGGCTCTGAAAATTTCGACCGCCTGTCGTTCGTTAATCTGCACCTAAATCTAAGCACACGGCCCTCTCGAGATGCCTCTATCGAAATGCGCCGCCGCGGCCGGGATTCGATCCCGCGACCTTCGGGTCAGCAGTGGAGCACCATAACCACTGGACAACCGCGACGGGTTTGCGAGTGAATGAAAGTAATAGAAAGGAACAAAGCAAGGGTTGCTTGCGGTTCGGCACCGACCATGCGCCAGCGTTTCCGAGACGTCTCGTGGAGTGCTTTTAGGCAGAGCTCTTGTGCTGGAGTTTTGCCGTGTGTCGTAGATAGACAATAATCATCATCACAAACAGGCACGCGCGCTCTTCGTCTTCTTCATCATCATCGTCCTCTTCTGCTTTGCTCCCAGAACACATGCGCAGGTTTGTCGGGCGTGGGATGCAATCTCTGATGGGCTAGAGAACGAGTACGGAGAGAGCGAAAGAAAGAGAGAAAGTCTTGGCGAAAAAAAATTCTTGGAGAGATTCGAACTCACGTACCCACAATCCGAAGGCGAGCGTCGTAACAACTCGGCTATCCAGGCACGCTAGCAGAAATGTTTCCGCCTTGCAGCGGAAACATTTGATACTTTGATTTCTTAGTTCTTTTATAGCTCTTACTGACAAATTTGGCAGTTTTATATATTTAGGGAGCTTCCCTGCTTTTTCTTTACTTGGGATGAAATATGAAAACTCCCGAGAGCCTCACTTCTTATTCTGGGAGTTCTGTTTAAGTTTAGGTGTGCTACATTTAGTGCACCGCTCTCATTACTGGAGCGTACTGAATACAACACTTGAATGCACTGAATACATGCTCAATTAGAGGGCTCGAATCTGCATACTTGTCGAAGAACAATGCATGTGCACCTCTGTCATGCAGCACTGCGTGGTTCAGGACTTAGAACAGATACGGCGCTTTCGTTTTTTTTTTAGTGCATCTTCTTCGATGAGTCCCGTCTCATTTCGGCATCGGCAATCTACGAACCGAAATATCTGTAGGCGGGTGGCCGTGCTTTCTCGCAAGCCCATGGTTACGGTTTCAATTAACCTCGCGTGGTTTGTATTGTGAAATGCGCATTCACCATCCTATGTCTCTTTGAAAGGTCTACAAATACAGATGTGGTGCTGAGTTCGATTCACCTTTCAGAAGTCGAAGCTTTCTCTTTCGGTATCAGCATGTTTCTGCAGAAACTGTGGTAGGAAATACCTTCCATATATCATCTATCACTTATCGAGCAACAGAAAAGCATGCATTAATGAACACGTTGACAACAAAGGCAAAGAGAGGCCGCGGCAAGGTCTTTGCATCGACGAAGCTTTCTGAGAAGTCCCTATGGGATTCCTTCGTATAACTTCACCGCTTAAGCGTAAGATGGATGCCGGCTTTCCGTTCCATCGCGCACTGAACTCGAAGGCGGCGCCGTAGCGCATTCTCGTGACGTCACACCTTGCACACCGTCTTCTGCAGTGTCCTTTTCGCGAGGCTTAGCGCAATGCCATCTCGGTTTCACTCTCGCCTCGCCGAAGCTTTCAACACGTAAGCCACCGAACTGCGTTTGCAGAGCTGAGTCTGCCAAATAAAAGGAACGGGGTGAGCGAAAGATAAAGGGCTGTAATAGAAAGAATAAAGCAAGAAGAAGCAAGGAATACAGAAGAGAGAAGGAGGGCCAAGCTCCATAATTCACTGGCGTGGACGGCGCATTCATGGCGAGTGTAGGGCCGTTCGGACACCGATCTGCTGCTGCTTTAACAGGCGCAAGAGACAGCGCCAGTACTGTTTACGACCGAACACGCCGAGCAGGCGACGCCAGCCGGACGCCCGGCATTTATTTCGAATCCCCGTCGGCTGCGGCGGCAGCACGGTACTCCTCGGCGGCAGAGCGATGCTTCGGGGCTTTTATTCAACCGTCGCGCGCCGAACCCGCTTTTCTGTACCTTCTGGCCCGCACTTTTATACGCTGTTCGACGCCGGTCGCGGGACGACGAAGGTTTGGGAGAGAAGGAGTGTGCGGGGGGGAAAACCGCGTGGTTCGGCGTGCCGTATTTTGAATCAGGTGCGCGCGCGCGATGGTGATCTATGGTCGGTCGCGTACACTTCAGTCGCCGCTGCGGGCCATAAATCACGCCCGTCTCGTGTTGGATTCATTTCGCGCTCCGCTCTCGTGCCCGCCTTTTACCTCGGTGACTGCCCGACCAAGAAAAAGAGAGTAAGGGACCGGGGGAGAGGGTGCGCGCGGGTTGCGGGCGAAAAGCGAAAGCCTCGCCAAATAGCTTCGATGCAATATTCATGGAGCCAAAGTCCGGCCGCTGCGTCGAATGAAAACGAGAGATGCCGCGAAATAGAAAGAAGAAAAAGAAGGAGAAGACTAAGCGAGAACGGGTGGATGTGGGGCCACCAAAAAATGCCGAGAAAACAACGATAAAATAGAAGCTCACCGAGAAAGAGAAAAATGTAATGTACTCAAATGAGGAAGAAGACTGCTGTACGCTCCAACGCGGGATCACTCGTGAGAGCCAGTGACCGCCAACAAGCATAATCAGGCTAATAGGAATTATGGCGGCGGCTCCGTGAGACGGTGACGCAACCGTACACGCTATACATGTATAGCACGCTGGTAGAAATATTCATGACGCGGCGCAGCGGCCTGAGAGCGCAAAAAATGGCAACGGGAGCGGGGGTCGAGTGTTTCGGCTCCTCGGATGAGTGCTTACATCGTATAAATCTAGCGTGGCGTGTCAGGGAGTTACGTCGTTATCTATACTGAAAGGAAAAAGAAAACCGAGATTTCCGAGCAGGAGCACGCTGATTTCAGTGTCGTGGCGATTTGGAACGGAATTGGTATAGATCAGGAGCGTAACCAGACATTTTTTACGAGTGGGGGGGGGGGGGGGGGAGGAAGGGGTCACCTCCTTGATGCGAAGTGGGGGCCGGGCAGGCCGATGTGGTAGAGGGTCATTTTGGGCTCTGTATGTAAAAAAAAATAGGGGGGGGGGGCGCACGGGCCCGGTGTGCCACCCCCTGGCTACGCCACTGGTATAGATGCAGCTTATCGGAATTTCTGCGGGGCTGAGCTGTACGCAGCGCGCCGCGAAAGCAATTTATGCAGTTAAAGAGGAAAATATAGGGCTATGTTGCCACTTACCATACATGTATTCAGGACTGTGTGCTCTGTCGTTCTGGTATTGCGTCATTTAGCGTGAGTTACGCAGTGTAAATCCTCGGAATAAGCAATCTTTCGACCATTGCACTGGTGTCTACCCGTGTTCGAGCCTGACAACGTGCATTGCTTGAGAGAGAGATAACCTTACGGGATATAAATGAATACGTATAACCATTTAGAAGGAAGCACTATTAAGCAAGTTCATCTGCGCGTTCGCTATCGCAACTCTTAACGTACAATGCGTATCACGAAGCGCCAAGAGCTTACGTTGCGAAAACATAGTCTCGAACAAGAAAGAAATTTATGGCAATTTAGCTTCGCATATTGCTTCATAAAACCGCGATATCTATTACGCGTGTACCTTTGTGACCTCGATCACGGGAGCAGAACGACTCTATTACGCCGGTAAAATGTATGCGAGAGGACCTGCAACATCATGCGTACATCCACTACGACAACACCAAGAAAAAATATAATAACAATAAGGAATTCGATAGATCGCTGAAATTCTGAGCACGCTTATAAGAGGGGCTTGCCAATGGAGAGATAAGAAAAAAAGAAAGGAGGAAATATTTTGAAGGCCCGAGTGGTAGGCATACAAATTGGATGCCATAGAAGAGAAAGAAAGACGCAAGAACTCACGTATATATATAAAAAATGACGTGGGATGCGGCGAGAAAGTGAACGCGAGTGGTATGATCCCGAAAGGCGAAAGTCACGACCCCCTCGACGGTTCCCGGTCCGGCGACCAGGTTTTTCGGCGTGCCGTCGGGTTCGGACGCCGCTATCGTATCGTCCGCTCACGGTCCACCGCGCAGCGGACGACGCCGCCGTTGCACCCGAAGAAGGTTGAGAGAACGAGAGGACATCGAAAGAGGGAGAGGAGGAGAAGAGAGGGAGGGTGAATTGTACGGCCATCCAAGGACCCGCACATCGGCAAAAACGAAAAGCGGGCCGCAGTCAAAACTTCGCAACCTCGAATCGAAGCACAAACGTGGATCACCGCGTGGTGGGAAAAAGAAAAAAAGAAAGGATGGCGAAAACAACAGAAGGAACAGAAAGAGAGAGAGGGAAAAAACAAAGTGAAGGCCCGGCAAGGTGTCCAGAAAGGGCCAACGAACGTGTCTCCGCCGAAGCGAAGGCTCATGGGGGGTGGGGGGGTAGAGGGGGGGGGGGAGGCAGCCGGTTAACGGCGTGTACGGGACGTCGCTCTGGCTACCCGCGATTGCGGCAAGCATTCTTTCCGTTCCGAATGGGCGCCGATGCGTTGCCGGACAGCAGCCCGCTTGCCCGGGACGGTCGTGTGCGTCCGGCAAATGGGAAAGTTAGGAGGAGGGAGGGGGTCGAAGGTCTTCGCGGCGCCTGCGTGCCCCTGGGCATGCAGCGCACCACACGTATTATATAGGTGCGCGCCACGGACGTAGCGGAACGGAGGCAACGTCGCTTCGAACGCACGCACACGAACGCCAAACAAACAAAACGAAACGAAAATGAAAGGTTTGAGCGCTCGACTTGGCGATACCTCGGCTTTTATAAAACCGTTCGCTCGCCTGCCAGCTCGAAGAAGCTCGGCGCCGCTGCCGAGGCGTTCTGACGTGCGCTATCCACGCATCTGCGCATGCCACGGCTACGGTATACCACGCAACGAATTTCCGTGGTGGTATGGTGAGATGAAGGTGGCGCAAAACAATAGAGACCAAAGAGCTAGGCAGGTCACCGCAAGTGTTCTTGGTTTCTGTTCTTTCGCACTTAATCATGTCGTTTCACTACGGAGCCACACGAAGTATAGCTCAAGTGTCATCCTTGCTTTCCCAGTCTCGTCTTCACTACGTGACACGCCTGAGCTAGCACTGAACTTTAGGAATATTAGAATGGATGTTAGTGAGCATGGGGAAAGTGACTCATGCGTTCGTACGACAGCCCTTAGAGCATACGCAAATCGCTGCGCTTGCATGCGCGGCTTCTGGTACGACACGAAAATAGCTTTAGGGACACACCTGAACTGAAACCTGGGATGCTTTTGAAGATAAAGAAGAAATATTTGCTGTATTATGACTCGATAGTCCAGAGAGAGAGAGCTCTTTATCGAATTGCAAAAAAGTAAAAATAAATGAAAATTCAAAAGCCATTCCCTTAGCTGGTGAATGGGGGCAAATGAAGCTTGGCGTGAGCGTGCCTGACGCACTGCATTTCTTTCTTTCTTTCTTTCTTTCTTTCTTTCTTTCTTTCTTTCTTTCTTTCTTTCTTTCTTTCTTTCTTTCTTTCTTTCTTTCTTTCTTTCTTCTTTCTTTCTTTCTTTCTTTCTTTCTTTCTTTCTTTCTTTCTTTCTTTCTTTTCTTCTTTCTTTTTCTTCTTTCTTTCTTTCTTTCTTTCTTTTTTCTTTCTTTCTTTCTTTCTTTTTTCTTTCTTTCTTTCTTTCTTTCTTTCTTTCTTTCTTTCTTCCTTTCTTTCTTTTCTTTCTTATTGCGCAGCACCCCCTCCTAACTTCTTCCTTCCTCCGTACCGGGAATGAGGCATTCATCCAGGTGCTTAGGCGCAACACTTCTGTTGGTGCAGGCAACAACGACGGTCATGCGTTCATGTCCAGGCAACAACGAAATGTGGCAACGTGAAATGACGAGACACTTCAATAAAAGACCAGGCTGCCGTATCAGCAACGGCTCATCGCCGACAAGCCCACGATGGCGAGAGCATCAATTATTCGAAAAGGGTACATCCAAATATGCAAGGCATACAAATACGCACTTCGTATTGCGCATAACGTTGTTAACCGCGAAAGAACGAAACGGGACGACGTAAGGCATCAAAACGCTACAGCACTCTGTCCTCATGTTTCCCGTCGTCCTACGCCGTGTCCTTGTGGTAAACCTCAATATATTCCCGCAATAATTGCCGCTTTATAGCAGCATTTCATTTCCACGGGACTCCAGGAGCACTCTTTGCTCGAGGACTCTTTGTCGCTTCAAGTCTCGATTATCGTCTGAGTGGTTGTCGTGTTTGGTTCTTTTATCATACGTTGTTTATCTCTTCAGAAGTCCATAGCGCCAATTATAATTAGTAGTAGTTAACAATATAAAAAATTGAGCAGATCGCACGTATTGTGGAAATCGATTTCATGCGAAGCATTTTCATGCGAAGCCGCTTAGTGAAATGCGAAGCATTTCTTAGCGAACTTCTGCGACTTTGAGCGTATCTATCTATCTATCTATCTATCTATCTATCTATCTATCTATCTATCTATCTATCTATCTATCTATCTATCTATCTATCTATCTATCTATCTATCTATCTATCTATCTATCTATCTATCTATCTATCTATCTATCTATCTATCTATCTATCTATCTATCTATCTATCTATCTATCTATCTATCTATCTATCTATCTATCTATCTATCTAGCTGCGGACGACTGCGTTTTGTAATGGGATGTATACCAATATTGGTACGGCATAACATCACTGTATGAAGAACGTAAATGACAGGTCATAACATGGAAATCATGACATCCATGTCATGAACGACATGATTTACGTGCCGCGGTCTTGGTGCCCTTGCGGCCATTTTGTTAACTTGATGTATACCAAATTTGGTATGGCGTGACAAGAATTTAAAAAAAATAAGTGACAGGTCTTAACGTGCAAATCAAATCATGACCCACATGTCATGTACAGCATGATGAAAATGACATCGTCTCGGGGCGCATGCGGCTGTTTAAATCAATGAATATACACCAATATTGGTATCACAAAAGATTTCTGTATGATGAACGTAAATGACAGGCGGTGACATGAAAGTCGCGACATGCACGTCATGTTCGGCATGACATGCCTGCCATGCTCATAGTACGCTCGCGGTCGTTTCGCTAGTTTTGCATGTACAAAATTTGGTATTGCGTGAAGTGACTGTATTAAGAACATAAATGACAGGGGGTAACATGAAAATCATGACATCCATGTGTATGGTAGGACTTATATGCCATGCTCATGGCACTCGCGGCCTGCTCGCGAGCTTTATACACACCAAAATTTATATTGCGCGACGTGACTGTATGACGACCATAAATGACAGGTGGTAACATGAACATTTTGACACGCATGTCATGTACGGCATGATTTACATTGCACTGTCTTGGTGCACTTCCGGTTGTTTTGTTAACTGGATACGAAAATTTGTATGGTATGACATGAGTGCGTGACGAACATAAATGACAGGTCATGCACGGTATGTACCAGAATATTCGTTTCATTAGCATGGCATATACGATAGTGTACATGCACGCAAGCATGCATGACAAACATGCGATATACAGTGAACTAGACGTCAAGACATGAACGACATCATTTGCCTCGAAGACAAACAAGGTGATGAATGCAGCTCTTTGCTGGCTGCTTCGCATTACATCGATTCCCACTGTGCGTGGAATCTGCCGGATTTTTTTTTTTTTGCTTTCAGCCAAGCATTACAAGGTGGAGCGACGCCTCTGTGTAAATTAAGTACCTGTGTGTAGACTGTGTGCTAACCAAGCACGTCGACTACACAGGCGTCGCTTATGGTCCGAAGTAACGTAGCGACTCAAGTTAGAGCACAGCCGGCTGCTTTATTCAAGCGTAGCGTACGCTATGTTGCGATGTTGTGCATGTCATAACCAGTGATCGTTGACGCATTCCTCCGGGATCGATCACTGTTTGACTATAGATTGCTGACTCATAGGAGTACATATGTAATGTTTATTACGTTGTTATAAATGCGGATGGCCGACACTGCAACCACAATTGACGTTGCAATGACATTACAATGACGCCTGTAAAAAAATTGTTGCAGTGGCTTAGCTCGGCTATGCCAGGATAGCGTAGCGTTAGCAAAGGTTCAGCTAATTATTCTTACCTTTCCTGATTGTCTAGGATTAGCTTGATTATCATGCTTACTGCTGCTCCACTGACACACACACACGGTATGCGTATTATGTGGCACATGTATATTTATTTTGCCAGGCAACTACTTCGGGATCCGATGAGTTAAGCTTCTCCGCTCTTCTGCGCCATTGAGCAGCATTTGCGCTTTCCTTCTCCGTGGCTACACCACACTGGTAAACGCCAGTCAGAGGCACTATCAAGCGGCTCCAGCGCAGCTAAGGCGAATAGCTGCGCGCGCGCCGGCGCCAATACGTCTGCCAAGGGTACGACGTCCCTCCTCTGGAAAGCGCAGGCCAGCGACGGCGAGTCGCGCGCGGCGGCGCGGAGTGCGCGGGAGGTGCCCGCTCCGGTGCGTGACATCACAGATCCTCGCGCATGCGCAGCACGGCTCTTGAGGATCCACGCGAAACTGGCTCGGCTGGGCCAATGTGGCTAACGCTACAAAAGGCTCTTTTCTAAGCAGTTTCAAGTACTGTCGTGATTCTGCGGTAGAATGCTTGACTACCACGCAAAAGGCCTGAGTTCAATTCCGGCTGGAATCGTGGTTTTAAATGTTGGTTCTTTGCGTCGAAATTTTTCGCTCGTCCACAGCGCCACCGACGTCGACACAGGGCTTTCTACGACACGGGCTCCTTAACGCTATCGCGTTAAGATTTCCAAAAGTCTTGTTTTCGCTGTTTCCTGGCTGATAACCTGTGGCAAATTGCCTGCATTTCCACGGGCTGTGGGTTGGCGGGTATGCGGACACCACGTGATTGTGGGGAAGATTGTTGGGACGCACGCGACGACCGACGTGTCATGTTAATAATGTCATGTCCTGTCAGTCATGTTGCTCATATACTCATGTCGTCCTATGCCAAATTTGGTATGCGTCAAGTTAAGAAGATGACCACGAGAGGATAGATAGATAGATAGATAGATAGATAGATAGATAGATAGATAGATAGATAGATAGATAGATAGATAGATAGATAGATAGATAGATAGATAGATAGATAGATAGATAGATAGATAGATAGATAGAAATGCCTTTAATTCAGCGAAGGAATGTTTCGCATTTAATAACATTTATCAAACCCCTTGTGTTTTGTAATTAGACTCTTGTGTTTTATCGAAACTCACCTGTGTTTTTCCTGTTATGTCCGCCAACCAAATAAGTAGGGTCGTGCATGAGTATAACCTCTATTTCAGCCTTCTTTAAAGCACCTGCCGGAAATGCAGATTAATCGTCGACAGTAAACAATCCTAAGCCGGTGAACGGTGAATCGCTAACTGATTGAAAAGTTAACCGGCTATCCATGGGTCAGAACGCTGTCTCGATGCAGGTCGCCGAGCTCGCTCTGCCTTTGGCGTTGTCTGGGGAGCTGGGCGTCACCCACAGGGTTGCCAGGTTTGGCTACTTTGCGCCGATTTGGCTACTTTTTGAGGCTGGTGGCGGCAGAGAAAACGCCTTGGCTACTTGGCAATTTTCTGGCTACTTTCTTGTTCCCTCGATTTGAACCATATTGTGAATATCTTGTGATGTCGACGCCGCTGCTTTTCGAGTGTGCGGTGTCAAAATATGACCATTAAGGGGTGTTCCCACCTCCGGAATTTGCGCTTGCATTACACAAAAGAAAATACTTTTCGAAACATGGCTGACAGTCGGGGGCAAACTGTTGCATGGGGCCTCATTTTGCAGACCAGCTACAGCCGAACGTGGCTTTTAAATGTAATTGGCAGTGGACGGGGCATTTGAAACGCTCGACATGCATCAGGGAAACCCTGCCCTCATCGACATTCGAAATCCGATATCCAATTAATTGTTTGGGTTATTTCATAAAATTAGGTGCGGACTGCAACTCGGAAATATTCACTGCAGGGACTTCGTCATCACGCAAGAAACGATCGCGAAAGTGACTAATATTTATGCTTCAATCCCGGAACTAGGATTTTGAGCACACTCATGCAAGACATTTTTATTCTGATCACAGAGCTGGTACTTCTAGTCCTTTAACAAAATTCATGCTACACTCGCGAAGAAAGTGTGATTTCTGCAACAGCGCAGGAAACGTCGTCGTATCCTGGACGACGTGATGGTTGCTAAAAAGAACAGTTTATGCGTTAACCTAAGCATTTTCGATGGATGCCTAAATGGTATAGGCCAGTGTGCTTAGACTTAGATGCACGTTTAAGAGCCCCAGGCAGCCAAAATTTCCGGAGCCCTCCAATACGGCATCTCTCATAATCATATCGTGGTTCTCGGACGTTAAAGCCCAACGATTAATATTGTTGCCCGCCTTAAACGCTTTCATCGTCGCAACGAAACCTGACTGTTACGGTGAGATGCGTTTATTTACAAGAAATGATGGATGCGAGAGTCCAGGGATCGAGCAGATCACATTTCGTGCCCCGCGTCGTCCTCCTCCTCTTCCACGCGTTCCCCCAGTATCGTAGCAATATTATTGCAATTACCTAGGCAATTATGATTTTGAAGCGTTCTTGCAGTACTTATTTACATTTCCACCAAAATGCGCTTCCATTTAGTCATTTAAGTAAAAACGTCGTCCTTGTTTTCACACACGCCTGGCTACTTTTGCAGACGTTGGCTAAGGTTGGCTACATTTTGGCTATTTCTCTCGATTTCTTGGATATTTTTGCCTTTTAGACCTGGCAACCCTGGTCACCTAGTCCATCGCCTGCCAACGTTGGGTATTCGAACGCTCGCTTTCCGAATAACCACGTGCACGCCCTCGAAGGTTATGTAATTTACGTTCCGCTTTTATGGCAACAGCAGGGTGACCCAATGAACCAAGCAGGGCTCTTGCATTTAAATTCAGAGTACTATTAGGTTACAGTGTACTAGAAGGGGGCAGTGGAACGAACGAAGCGGCCGCGCCGCATCTCGGGTGATGCTCCGACGGGCGACCGTAGCGGCGGCGCTGTAGTCACTTTGTACTGAAGCTGTGGAGAGCGTCTGCATTTGGCGCGCGCTCGTCAAAGCCTACGAATGCGTGTAATTGCGCGTTTTGAGCGCGTTTAATTCATTACTGAGCTTCAATCGGTGTCTCAACGCCTGCTACGCGCCATGGTGCATGAGTGAATATGCAGGCGTGCCAAAATTACGCCGAGATATTCCCTGTTCTTCGAGCCTGCCGACCCCCAAAGAAGGTTCCAATCGGATTTTGCGCACATGCACCTAGCTGCTCACTGATTGCTGTGCGGTTTGCAAGCAGCACTTCGAGCCGCGCTATACTATAAGTGACTACGAACACTGACTACGAAAATATAACGAACCAGCGGCGAAAGCCTACAATTCTTCTGCCGGCAGTCTCTATGATATATCCAGAGCATTGATCTCTGTATGAGCTCCAACGCGCTCGACTGTTTCATGAGTAACCTGAGTACAAATGACTCTATCGCAACATTTATATTAGTGACGGCTGAGGTCTGCCAGTTTTGCGCTGTTTCTTTAATGCCTAAAGGCTATCTTGTTTCAACAGCGTGCTTCCGCGGTTACGATGCATCGGTTATGCGACCTCTGAGGGCTTAAAATACCAGGAAGGCGAGCCAGGAAGCCAAGCCGAAGGCGCGTGTTGATCGAGGCACAAACTTCATGCATCGGGGCTTATCTCAATCATATTAAAATGCGCAGATGTAAATATAGCCCGTCGGTTATTCTGCCTAAATTCATTACAGCCAGTTCTCCTTTTCAATGGACAGCTTATATTGCACTTTTGCTGATCTTCTATCGATGCCATTAGAAAAACTTCTTTTTGACAACGTTTTTATTGTAATTTCATTGCTTTATCTGCAAAGTGTCAAAAGTGAAGCCAGGAGGCGCCGGTGGTGCTCTATGCTTTGCGAGATTATGTTTATATATTATATATATATGTGCATATATATTTACACGCACAAATACGGACAGTAAAGTATCTCCTCCCCACCCGGCGCCTAGCAAATAATAACAATATCCATGCAACGCACCTGAGGACGACCGTTATTTGTACCGGTCGAGTTAACTTTGAGCCCTTGTAATGTCGAAGTCATATTTACAGCGAACTTGTAACGATACGCACCGTACACGCAGCTTCGCCAACGCGCGGTAAATGTTCAGTGTGCTTTCGGCACGATATCAGCACACAGCTTTCTGAGCACAGTTAAATTCTATTAGAGCAGCGCAGTTACTCTGAATAAACTAGACGCCGAATCACCACCAGAAGAAAGCATTAAGACAAAAGAAATCAGAATAAGACACGACCTTTTTGTTTCGTCTGTCTCTTTCTTCTGGCGGTCGTTCGGCGTCTAGTTAATTGAGAGTAATTGTTCTAAATAGCCCAACAATGAGTTCGGCTCAATTACACTGAGATCGTGAATATTCACGGTCGGTGTCAACCTGTTTTCATTTTTATATTTTGCGTACTTTCCAGCAGTCACTTCGGCTACAAGAACTGATTTGCAGTATCTCTCAAAGGCATATATGAAGCAAACATCCATTAAAAGCTTTGAAGTTTCGTCCATCAAGGCTTACGACGACAATTCCTACGTTTAATAATGATAGACACGCAACGAACATCAGTGCCGATTAGCCGGGTGCCGCCGATGCGTCCAGCAGCTCTAGCGGCACGTTCTAGCGCGCGGCGCCGCGCGCCTTCAGTACCGAGCGACTGCAGCGCCGCCGCTACGGTCGACGCGGAAGGCATCAGGTGGCGAGGCGCGTTCACGCCACTCGACAGTTCTAGTACACTCTAATTAGGTACGCGCAGAGTACCGAAGGACCATGGTTGTATGTAGACAACCATCTGCGAAAGAAGAGCATAGAAGAGCTCATTGAGCTTTGCCACTGTCTCTACAAGCAAATGTATGAGGGCACACTTAGCTCAAGTCTGAAAAGCCTCCGCGTTCGATCAGGTTACATTACAGAGTTCTGCTCACTATCAAGATAGCTTTACTTGTATGCTATAAAATAAGAAGTGCTACAAAAAGGCAATCAAGTTTCCTTTTAATCATTTTAGCAAACTACTACAGATAAAGAAAATGTTTGGAATGGCGCCGTTTAAGTGTCTACTACGAATTCCTTACAAGCAAAGACCAGGTTCAACCGAAAGGAGGACTGATAACCAGGGGCGTAGGTAGAATTTTTTTTCGAGGAGGGTCAGCCCCACCTTTATATATCTTCGTATGTGTGGGCGTTACTGGAAAGGCACGCGAACGTTCCTTCTTACGGCCGTCGCAATGCGTCTGTTTCCACCTCCCGCCGCACCACAGTGTTGTCGCTGCGACCCTGCCGTTGCTAGGGAGCCTTCATATATGCGCGCCTCCGTGCCTGGAGGCACGGAGGCGCGCACATGAAGGCTCCCTAGCCGTTGCTAGCCGTTGCTAGTGTGCCTCGATGTGTGCGAACGGACAAAACGCGCATCAAGGCACCCTACCTACGGCAGGGTCGCTGCGCCCCTCGCAGTGAGGCACTGGCGCTAACCGCGGGAAACGTTACCA
The DNA here is from genome assembly GCF_013339695.2 of Rhipicephalus sanguineus. NCBI lineage: Eukaryota > Metazoa > Arthropoda > Arachnida > Ixodida > Ixodidae > Rhipicephalus > Rhipicephalus sanguineus. Next base: position 129,724,760 of record NC_051180.1, on the reverse strand, counting down.
TTGCTTTCAACTCGATAGCGAAGGCCGCAAGACGGAACGCTCGCGTGACTTTCCAGTCCGGCCGTGATACCACATACAACATGTAAGAATTTCGGGGTTAGACACAACATTAATGACAACACTCCCAGGTTCACATGCAAAGATAGGCCCGATAAAGTGTACGGGAGGACGACCACCGCCGTAGCTAAAATGGTAGCGCATCGGACGCGTTTTGAGGCGAAAGCCTTCAATGCCTCATCAAACGCGAAATTTCGCCGTCGACGTCGGCGTCCCGCGGCGTCGAGGACGAGTGATGCAAAAAATCATCATCACGTGCTGACGTCACCATATGACGTCATGTGACGTAACCTCACATGATGCGTTGTTCGCCGTCTTTTGGGCGGCGAACAAAACCGGAGAGCGCACGAGCTCAAGAAAAAGAAAATAAGGACGGCGCTTGGCAGTGACACGTGACATAGGAGCTTGGTCAAAGGTGGGCTGATCACGGAGGCAGTGCAAAACCAGGTGAGGTGCCTCTGATCCTGGAGGCAGTGCGAAACCACGCTAGGTGCACAAAGCTTTCGGAGGGTGGCGGGGCAGTATAAATATATCTAGGGAGCCTACATGACCGGCCGGTTATGTAGGTTCCCTAATACATCGACTGAGAAAAAAAAGAAGACGGCTTTCGCCTTCGAGTAATCGTAGGTGAATTCACCAGGAGCAGACAGACACAGACAATGAACTTTATTTGATCCTGAGGAGCTTTCGCGGGAACCCCTATCGGGGACCCGCGGAGGCCGCTGGCCGCGTCCAAGTCGGGGCTGGGACACCGTGATGTTCCGCCCTTTCTTGGGTCCTCTGGATTGCCTGGATTTGTGCCTGGAGCGATGGGCTCCGGAGTGCCTCTTCCCAGTCGGCTTCGCTGGATAGAGGGCCGTTAGGTAACGCGGGGCATTGCCAAAGCATGTGCGCTAAGGAACAATAACTCTCATTACAGTCCGGACAGCTTGAGTCAACGTCTGTGGAGATACGACTGAGAAAGCCGCGCGAGGGGAACGAGCCCGTCTGGAGCATTCTAAGTGTAATTGACTGAGACCTATCTAATTTCGGGTGAGGAAGAGGATAGGCCCTTCTACTAAGCCGATAGTGAGAGGTGATTTCATGAAACGTAAGAAGCGGATCGTTATGCTGGATTTCATCCTGACCCCGTAAAGCATCCATGCCGCCGCGGCGCGTTAGATCTCGCGCACGGTCTGGGCAAGCTCGTTGAGGTTAGGTACGCGCTGATGAACGTCCGCACCCATATGGGCGGGAAACCAAGAGATGAAGTGAGTGCCAGGGTCTGTTCTTTTTTTTAGAATGGAGGCAGCCTCTCGCGCTAGGTTACCCGATTCAAAAGCTTTGATGGCCGCTCGTGAGTCTGTGAACACGTTGGTGCGCGAGCGGTCGGTCATGGCCAGGGCTATGGCGACCTGTTCTGCAACTGCGCTCGTAGCTAACCTGACCGAGGCTGAGGAGCGTAATTCCCCGTTGCCGTCAATGACTGCCAGCGCGAATGTGCTAGACTTGCCGTACAGAGCCGCATCGACAAAGACAGTCGATTCTCGATTCTCGGCGGCGTTCTGTAATATCGCCCGTGCTCGGGCTTTTCGCCTCCCTACATTGTATTGCGGGTGCATATTCCGAGGGAACGGGCTGACCACAAAGGTTTCCCGGACCTCCCTGGATAAGGTGATTTCCCGTTCAGCAAGCATTCTGGGAGCCATGCCAGCCTCGTCTAGGATGTGTTTCCCTGCCCTAGTTGACGACAACCTGACCACCTGGGCGGTGACCTGCGCTTCGATCGCTTCATCAATGTCGTTGTGCATGCCGAGTTGTCTTAATTTGTCAGAGCATGTGGTTACTGGTAACCCCAGTACCTTTTTGATGCTCTTACGGATGAGAGTGTTCAGCTTATTTCTTTCCGTTCGAGTCCAGTTAAGGGCCGATGCTACATAATTAATGTGGCTCATTAGCAAGGCATGATGGATCCGAAGTAGGATGGCTTCACCTAGTCCCTTTCTGCGTCCTGATACTCTAGCAACAAGTCTCAGCATGCTTTCGGTTTTGGCCGTGATGTGCGTGAGGGTTTTGGCGTTACATCCTCTCGCGTCAATCAGTAGTCCCAGGATTCTAATTGAATCTACTCGTGGAATGCGCTGTCCATTTCTTGCAAAAAGGGCGATGGGAATTTGATCCAGGTGTGGAAGTCTCCTAACGCCTTGCCTGGCCGGCCTGTACAGTAACAGTTCTGATTTCTTTGGAGAGAGTTGGAGGCCTGTGCCTTCTAGGTAGGACTCCGTTTCGTCTAGGGCTGATTGCAGCGCGTTTTCTACTTCTGCGAGTGATCCTCCCGGGCACCAGATCGTGATATCGTCCGCGTAAAGTGAGTGGCCTATATTGGGCAGGGGATCTGAGCCTCTCCGATAAGCCCTTCATTGCTATATTTTCGTTCATTTCAGTTTCTTCACATTTATTTCGTAATTACAACAAATAATATCTTCTGTACTTTCCTTGGCTTGATGGTCCGTTGTTGTCATTATTGTTGTGTCTAACAAAAAAATTGAGCCCTTATGTTTCCCTTCTTCTGTTCAACAATTTCCGGGGTATGATATCGAGCCCCTCTTCGCGATTGTTCAAGATCGTTCTGTTAAGATTGCGCGCAGGACGCGAATAGTAAAGCTGATTCCAGAGCTTACGCGAGCACCAGCGATAACGCTATAGAAAGTCCCGATGACTTCTGTATAAAAGACGGCGCGTTCCGCCGATGATCATATTACTCGACGGCCGGCGACTGTTTTTGTCGCTATCATGGCTCATTCACACTGGGGAATCCGCCGGCCACAGCGACCGGAATTCACGCGCCGCCGAAAGTTAACACTGTTCACACCGCTTAGCAACCGCACCGCCGAAACTAGGGCGTCTAGTTGTCATCGTCCCTTCGCGCGAAGGAACGCTGGCATCGACGCGCTCGGCGTTGTGTACGGGTTTCGTTATGGTGAAGCGCATAAACAGGAGCAGGGTCGTCGAACTGCTGGGCCTGCTGCAAAGCAACTTTCTGGCGATGTCTGACGAGGATAAACATGCATTCGCCGAACAAAAGAAACGACGCAAGCAGTCGTGGTTGGTTCGCCCAGGTTTTCAAGACGCGAGAAGCTTGGTCGAGCCGAGGTAATGCTACCCGTTTTGCAAGATCGCGATGATGAATTGCAAAGATGCTAATCGCGACAACACTTGGCACTTGTCGAGAGCTACAGGATGATTACGAAAGACTTCGCTGTTGCTGCGGGCTTCGACGACTGCAATATCACAAGCACGCCGCCATTTTTCGAATGTTCTACTCGCGTTCCGATTGGTTCGCGGTGAGGGAATCCGGCGGCAGCTGCCGCAAAAATCGGTCCAGGACCGATCGACGCGGAATGGGCTTTTCCGGCGGATCTCGCTGCCGCCGAAGCGGATTCCGCGCGCTCTGGCCGCCGAATGTCTCAGTGTGAACGCGCCTTCAGTGCACGGTGTGTATCACTCGCGTTCTGAGTTTTCATTTTCCGGGAACAAGTTCGCCCAAATAAGTAGTCCGCATTTCCCAGCCTTGCTGCAGCCTTCTTCACCGTCACAACCACGTGACAATATGCACTAAATAGGTGCCATATTTCATAGCGACATTCATTGTTCCGCTACAATCCAGCAACAATACTTGTTCGAAGATTTTAAATGCGAAGCATTTCTTAGCGAACCTTTCGCACTTTGAGCGTTCCATCTACGTATCTATCTATCTAGCCGCCTACGTCTGGGTGCTCTCATGATCCCCTCCTCAACTTGGTGTATACCAAAACTGGTATGGGAGGGTAAGGGGATTTGACGAATATGACTGTTGGGTCATGACATGAATAACGTGCAAATCCTGTCACGTACTTCGTCAAACCCTTTTCTCCAGGCACGTGTGGCACATACCCGTTTACCACGGGCCGCGGTGTACGGGTATGCGCCACAGGTGATTGACAGCTTATATCTACCCAGGAACGGCGAGGACAGACATTGGTAACTTAAATGCGAGAGCGTTAAGAAAAACCGACATTGGCAGCGTTGACCCGACGAATGGAAAGAATGAAAATTAGCATCCCAGCAGGAATAGAATCCAAGCATTCTGCGTGGCAATCAGGTATTCTACCACAGAGCCACACCAGCTCTATAAGCTGGTTTGGAAAAACAGCCTATGCAGGCGTAATATCGGTGCAACGTGAATTGTGGTTATGGTGCTGGCGATGTAATTTTGCAAGAAAGCAATAAGCACTACGTGATACTCGTACGATGTGTACTCCTGCGATACAGGCGTCATATCAGCTTAACGTCTGTGGTCCCAGTGTTGGCTCCGCTTCTATAGCAGTCTAATAAACATTACATTTGTATTCCTATGATTTGGCAAGCTATATTGAAGCATTGCTCGACCCCGGAGGAATACATTAACGAAAGTTACGCATGATATTCACATCATCGCACTGTAAAATGCAATTAGTCCGCCAGAACGACGCAGTGTCCTCTTCATTTCTTACGAGGCTGGGCGATGGCCTTATGCCGAACGATGATGATGCCAAATTGATTGACAGCCGCTTTGTAGACTAGGCTACGTAGGCCACATACGCCCATGTAGTCTACGAATACGACAAGCGCCATCCACTGATGTTGGTATACGTAGCACTATCCAGGCCTAACAGCCTCGACGATCTATACCTCACCAACACGAAGGGTGACTTCAGGTTCCGACATGTCGCCGGCTATATCGACAGACAATTTGTCGACGAAATGACCGGGGCATCCACGATTTCCAACAACTGTCCTATACCTCATACATCACTACATATGGGCCCCTCGTCACCGCTATCACGACCGGATGCAATAACAAGTCATGACCAGATGCTGGTGCTCACTCACCACGGTGATGATATTGTTCAGGAACTGTCAAGAACCTCTTCCACACATGCACACAGGTTCGTGAAACGTGCGTGCGTTCTCGATCATTAGGGAGAAGTATAAGCACTGCATATCAGCTTACCGCTTCTGGTGTTGGTAATACCCACATTACCATTGGCAGCGTTACCCAACTGTAAACAACTGGTTAAATTACACATATGCAGCTCTTCAGCATATAGGTGTGCGTACAAAATTTATAGATCTTTAGGTTCATTTTGCAACGTTTCGCTCAGTAACAAAAATTGCGTCCCAGTCACCTTCCAGCCGCATGCTTCGCATAACATCGATTCCCACGATACGTGGGATCGGCCGAATTTTTTTTATCACTGCGAGTCTCTGTCACTTATCGCTTGACTATTCATTAGCACCAATTATAATTAGTATTTAACAAAGTAAATATGAGTTATCTGACCGTTACACACTCATTTCTTTTAATCTCTGGTCCACGTTGCACGCAAATAAATAAAGCTCAGGCCTTGTTTATATGTTTGGAAGGCGGAACTGTGTAATCTATGTGTGAGTATAAACTGTTTCAGCTTTTATGAAAGCGTCGCCCAAAAATGCGGTTTAATCGATTAATCAAAGAAAACTCTCATCGACAGGAATTGAAAAACTAATGGCTAAGATGGTGAACGATAAATTGTTCACCGATTAAAAATATTAATCGAACACCCCTTAGGGGCAGGAGACTGAAAGTACGCAGGCATGTGGCACGCTTTGCACCGTAATGTCCGGAAACGGCACCAATTTTTTATCCAGCATAAGGTAGAGTTCGACAGCTTCTTCATGGAATAAGTTACTTGCTCATAGAAAGAGTTTATATGACCTAGAATGACGCACCGCCTACACTCACTGTCTGTGAAAACTCACTCACTGTGAAAAGAGCAACGCTGCAACACTAATCTGCTCGTACGATTCACTAAGCCTAGCCAAACTGATTGGATAATATACTAGAAGTTCGTTTTTATTGTTGCTAGTGCATATATTGCACCGATTTAGTTTTACACCTGTTCCGGGAAGCTTAACAACATCTGTGGTTTTACGTCCCAAAACCACTATATGATTATTAGACACGTCGTAGTGGAAGGCTCCGGGAATTTAGACCATGTGCTTTTCTTTAACGTGCACTGACGTCGCACAGTACACGGGCCACTATAGTACTTCGCCTCCATCGATATGCCACCGCCGCGGCCGGGATCGAAACCGCGGCTTTCGGGTCAACAGCCGAGCACCGTAACCGCTACACTTTAAAAAGTGAAAATAGAGACACTTATCTGGCATGTTTAGACGATGTCAGGAAATGTTGTTGTAGCGTGTAGCGAACGTCGTGCCGATGCTGAAAGAACGTTCTTTTCTGAATCGCTTTACACTTGCTAGCCTCCACAAGATTTCGGCAGAGTACTAACTGGTCAATTGTAGACTATTCTAGCGGGTGGAAACTGTCTGAAAATTAAAATAACTTCATCCGGCGTTGCGTTAGAACCACTCAAGTTTGAGCCAGAATGTGGGATGTATTTGACCCCTCGTCCCACGAAGAGATAGCATACGTTTTCGCCTACGTGGACGCTTGTGCATAAATTGTCTCCAGAGCTACCACATTACTTGACGCAGAAAGTGTTCAGCCGTATGAATCGGTGTATTAACGTGATAGCGTTAAAGAGATCGTTTCGCAGAAATTCCGGTGTCGGCATCGGCGTCGGCAGCGGCGTCGCTGGTTGTGAGCGAAAAATCAACGTTTTTTTCTTAGGTATCGCAAGAAAAAAACCACGACACAAACGAGGAAACAAAGTAAGAAATGAAATAACGGAGTGATAGCGAACTGCGTAATCGCGACATATGTACGAGATATGTAGATAAGGAATGGCGAAACTTCACACTGCTTTGGTTCTGACATTTCGCGAGCCCCCAGGGCGCATGCAAAGAAAATCACGGGTGCGTGAAGGCGAAAGATATTGAACCCGCGCGGTACTTGAAAAAAAAAAGGAAGTCGCCTAACACTTTTTTTCCCTCTCCAGTCTCGTAGAAGAGATCACCAGGCACTCAGCAGGAACAGCGATGCATTTTCGATGCTCGCTAAAGCAGCGACCGCACTTGTATAGCACGAGGATCCGCCGTCGCTTTCAACAATCCATCTCCTATACGCACCTTGCCCATTGTATTTGCGCACACACGTTGGCAAAGCTAAAACTATGCCCTTTGGCAATAATACTCTCAACAAGAGGCTGCGCGACGAAACGTTTCTATTTCTTTCTTGCGTCAACAAACATTTTTTCAGCTTGCACACCCACTTGCATCGACACAGGTAAAAGGACGGAGACTACAAGGGTGAAAGCACTGCTACAGCACATATCTCTGATACATGAAACAGATTGCGTGATAAAAGTCCCCGGCACTCCGCCTATAGCGCATGACGTTCGACAAATAGTGAAGTGCTCGTGTTCGGTGACGCAAGCTACTTTCATGGAATCGCAGCCGCTGTCAAAGATTCGACCACAGGCGCGCGAGTTTTCACAATCCGTGAAACATGGACACAATAAGAAGCGCCTGTGCACTAGCGGCTTCGTGTGTTCTGTCTGTAGCTTTCGTTAAAAAGAACACTCCACATAGACTAATGAAACTAGACGGCCGCCCTGTCGTTATATTGTAGTGGTCAGTGCGCTTCAAAGGCACTTCCACAGCAATCACTGAGCGAGAACTCGGCAAACCACGTGCTTCCGTCACCTATAGACGCAGACGGTCGAGCGAAGATGGGTTTTTCGGACAGCTCCTCGCTGTAGTAGAACCGTAGAAGAGACTCGTAGAAGTGAAGAACCTTCTTGAGTCAGAGAGAAGGCGTTGCGCTCGTTCGCGGAAAATTTTCGAGTTGTGCAAGCCCCGTTTGTGAAAATGGGACAGGTGTTACTAGATACTTGAAATAACCTGGCTCGTGCGTCTCGGTTACATTAATATGGAACCGCTTGATCTGTATTATGTCCATCGTGTGGCAAGTCGACAAGGCAGCGTTTTAGTACGTTTCAGAAGAAAAAAAAGGACACATGATCTTTTTCTTCGAGAATGCGCCCTGGTGAAACGTATAGGAGTAGTCGGAGAGGGACAGAGATGAAGAACGAGAGATGGAAGAAAGGAAAGGTTTTGAGCTTAACCAAATCTAATATTCGGTTTGCTACCCTATAGTGGCTGTAAGGGGGGAGGGAACTAGAGAGATAAGAAGAAGAAGAAGAGAGGGAGAAACAGGATATTCGCGCAATCCCTGCTAGCTGTTCACAGCACAGGACGACACATGAGCGCTTGAGTCGTTTTCGCACGTTTGTTGCTCGACAGCAGTACAGTGACGCATTCGTAGCCATGTGCTGCGACTGCTTATGAGGTTGCAGTTCTAAAATTAGATCTGCTGACGATCGTCTGTCGTCGATACACGATAGAGCAGTAGTGAGCGTTTTTGTCTGAGCGACTGTATGGAAGGAAGTCGCCCAAAATATGTTGAACTGCCTCTTTGAGGCTACAGTCATAGCAGGCGATACTGTTAGTCATTCCCAAGTGGAATGCAAAATAATGGTAAAGGCAGCTCCTGGTCTAGAAAAATGGATGTGTTGTTGGCCGAGTAGGTGCATCTTCACAAAAGTTATAAACTGCGCGAACTAACGACTACTCCTAGTCATGTGACAAAACATAACAGCATTGCGTCGACCATGTCCTGCTGGGCCACAAAGGTGAAGCGAAGATCCAGGCAGTGCAGTCGGCTGTTTCAGATATTAAGGCGAAAGCCTTAGATGCCTCATCAAACACGAAAATTGACTGGCGTCCCCCATCAGCGGCCTCCACACGAGTGATGCAAAAAATCATCACGTGATGACGTCACATGGTGACGGCATCACATGACATCTTTGCTTGGTCAAAGGTGGGCGATCACGGAGGCAGTGCGAAACCAGCCAGGTGCCTCCGATCCTGGAGGCAGCGCAAAAGCACGTTAGGTGCAGAAAGCTTTCAGAGGTTGGTGGGGAAGGCACAGTACATCGACTGAGAAGAAAAAAGAAGATGGCTTTCGCCTTCGCGTCGTCTTTGGTGAGTGCATAAGTGAACCTGTGAGTATTTCATACTCGTTACGCAGCGTTACGTTCCGTGCCAAGACACGAAGTATTCGAGCTGCATCTGAGCATGACAGTGGTACGTGTTCTTGTCTCTAAGAGACCTGAGCAGCGTTATGGGCGTACTCGTTGTCCTTGATGCCGCAATGACTTGAAAGCCATTGAACGTGATGTGGTGCCCTTTCTTATTGAAGGTTTCAACGCGTTCTTTGATCTCGAACATACCTTTAACGTGTGTTGCACGCCTCAGGGCAAATAGTAAAGACTGAAGCACCGCTTTTTGATCAGTGAATCATTTCTCTTCAGTTAAGAAGTCCCGCACGAAGAACTAGGATTTCCACAGCTGTAGATGCCGTCGGGTGGAGCGTCTTGAAACGCAATAGGTTGTTTTAGCAGTGCCGCTTTACCGTACGGCAAAAAATCCAAGCCAGTTCCACGCCAAGTGAAAGCTGTACTAACTGCAAAGTATTGATTCGCCCGTGTTTACCTTGCATTTGTTGCGTGCTTGCCTGCTCTCTTCTGTTCTTCTCTTTTCTTGTGTTTATCTGCTCTTTCTTACTCTCTTCGTGCGATTATGTGATATTTTGTATCTTTTTCTGTTCTTTTCTTCTGATTATCTGATTTATTTTGCGATTATCTATTTTCCGTTCCATGGTCTCCTCTCTACACTTCTTTTACTGTTCGCTGCTCCGAGCGCAGTGCGTCTAACTCCCGGCACAGGGGTTTCGCCTCCACTTCTCCCTTCCGTAGATCTGTGTCTAACTCCCGACGCTGGCGTTTAGCTGGCTCGGGCAGACGAATTAGCCCTCCGACGATGCTTGCGTTCACAGGCAAGCGCTCGCTGGCCTTCCAAACGCGCAGCCTGTGCGGCTTATGCTTATCAAACGTGGAACCGGCATGACGTCAGCGCGAGGCATGAGATGATGACAAGTCGGTCCCATAAACTGCTACGCAGTGAATTCAGAAACGCCGTACCACCGTGGTCGGCACGCATCTTTTAGATGCGAAGCAGCTTTTTCTCGGGGCTGTGTCCGTCCTTCCGTTGGCGACCGTCCGCTCGGGAACCATGTGTGCTGGCATGCGCTAGCGCGTTCGGGCCTGTGTAAAGGGCTGGGTAAGACGCTATGGCCTCTCCCCCTTACACTCTGTCAGCAATCACTGATGGCGTTGGGGAATGGTATTCTGCAGACGCGCGATGAACACACGTGCTCCCACGTGGCGTGGCGATGAACCCGCGAGGCGTGCTCCAACAAGAGTTCGGGACGTGTAACAGCACCAGCAACTACAGTGAATTCATCGTGTGCGCCACATGCAAGGACGCGTTAACATCGGGCAAGGTGCCCGTGATGAACGGAACTTTAAGTCGACCCATGCGCTCCTTCGCATCCCCACATGGTTTTCTTTAGTGGGAGATGGTGAAATTTTTTAAAAAAGCTTTAGCTGTGCGAGTTGCTCAATGCGTGCGCTAACGAGACGAGATGACCAGAAATGCTACGTGCTGAACACGAAGGTACGGTGTTTCCGTATTTACCGTACGGTATTATCGTCACTGCGAAAACACCCTAACGTGGTGATTCCCTCTGGGAAAACGACGGATCTCCGGGAAACGCCAATGCATCAGAATAGATGCGGACGGGGTCTTTGTACTTGCTTTTCATGCAACAGGTGTGAGGATATCCGTTTAAGAGCAGTAGATGAAAATTCTAAATTTTATTTCTTCTACCTGATACAGTGAAGTGAGTGAACTTCGCGTTTAAACGAACGCGAAGGAGGAAATGATGGTCTAGGTGCCAAAGGGAAGCTTAATGGCACAATCAGGTTTTAGCACGAAATGCGAGCTTTTTTCAGGGTAGCGATACAAGACGGGGACAACTGCTTTGCGTGTGCCTTCAGCACTTCCATCGTAATGTGTGTATATCTATCTATCTATCTATCTATCTATCTATCTATCTATCTATCTATCTATCTATCTATCTATCTATCTATCTATCTATCTATCTATCTATCTATCTATCTATCTATCTATCTATCTATCTATCTATCTATCTATCTATCTATCTATCTATCTATCTATCTATCTATCTATCTATCTATCTATCTATCTATCTATCTATCTATCTATCTATCTATCTATCTATCTATCTATCTATCTATCTATCTATCTATCTATCTATCTATCTATCTATGGTGCGTACGTTACGAAACCCTTTTCACCAGTCACGTGTGGCACATACCGCAACCCCGTGGTATCAACCAAGGAGGTTTAAATTGGTATCAACCGAAAGTAGCGCGCCTCCATCAGGGCCAGCAACCTCGTAAAGTATCTAAGCAGAACTTGTTGCTGGGCTAGTTGGTACTTCGAGAAAAACAAGGTCTCCTAAACACCACGCTCTTTTGTTGAGCTTATTCTTTGTGCTGGTGGTGGTGCTTAGGCGTCCAGATTTTTCTCGAAGCTAGTAAGGTATGCTTGCGTCTATTACAACAAGCTTTCATGTTGTAATACGCACAAACGTAGGTGTTTTGTATTGAAGTGTTTCTGCTTGTGTGTATATGTGTTTGATCGTTCAAACCTTTCAGACAACTAAAATGCGATTCGTGTGTTCTAATGTTTTCCTGTTCAGGTATCACTTCACTTTGGAGCATTGAGAATAATGCAGGAATAAACTTCGAATTTTGGAGAATTGGGGCTTTAGGAGAAGTAAACTCCGATAAACGCCGAATTTCGCCCCCAAAAAATAAACTCCGAGAAACGCCCTCCGAATTTCAAGAAAAATAAACTCAGAAACACGGAGCACTATTTATAGATCGCGACCGCCCCTGAACGCTGTTTTCAGGCGGAGTAGGCGTGGCGTCTTTCGTGCTCTTTCCAGCGTTCGTCCGCCTGTAGAACGACGCCACCAAAGTACCTTCACACCATCGTGGAAACGCGTGTTAGGGATTCAATTTTCTCGAAGTCGGAATTTTTCTGAAATGCGCAACTCCTGATATCAACTTTACGCGTTGTCCGGCAGAACGTTTTTTTTTTATTAAACGTGTTTAAGGAGAGGTTGGTGCCTATACATGGCTCCGGCTACTCCTCTTCCCTTACTTATTAATCAGCGTCACGAACTTATAAATAAAAGCAGACTCACTTACGGCAATGTTCTTTTAAAAGGAATGTTCTCACGTCATGCATAATGTCCACGTGTCGACAACAATGTTCGCACACAAGACACACAAGAAACGTTCGCACTTTGCCGAAGAGTTCATCTCACAGTTCTTTGTATAATGCGATCACACAACACTCACTGGGCCCTTGCCCGCACTTTAAACACAGCTGTCTTCAATCACAAGAGGCAACGCGAGACATGTGGCCAGAAGTATTTGAATAATTACAAATGTGAATCAGTATCTTTTTAATATTTCCTACTCTTCTAAAAACTGTACTAGGGCACGTGCAGCAATGTTTTGAAAAGTTTCTGTTGGCCATGGACCCAACACTTTTGCTAATGATAGCGGCCGTCTGTCCAATCTGTGTAGTTTTTGTAAGAATTTTTTACGGGAACAGCATAATTTTTGTAGTGTAGAAGGAGGTGTTCTATGTCGTCTTCTGCCTCTTCACATGTGCATGTAGCGCAGTTAGTTTTTCTTATCCTATATAAGAAGCTCTTAGTGTAGGCAGTGCCTAGACGAAGTCTGTGAATTACTGTTGCTACAGAACGGCTAATTTTAATCGGAATTTGAAATTCCATTCCAGGACCGATTGTATATAATTGAGAGTTTTGAGCTCCGTTCGCGAACCAAGTCTCTTTGGACAATCGACCACAGAGTTTGTTCAAGAAACATCGTGCATCCCTCGCCGGGAAAGGTAATAGAGATAAATCGTGATCTTGATGCGCTGCATGTGCCAAACAATCAGTTGTGACATTTCCGGTGATTTCACAGTGACTTGGGATCCACTGGAAAACGATATCATGATATAAATTTTTTGCTATGGCGTATGTCTAAATTTGGAAGAACGTTCTTAGTCCGACAACAAGAAATATTTCAATGAAACGCTTATAGCATGTGTACTGCTTCTCAATTGTTTTTTTTTGCATTGTCTGTAGAAGGCGTTCGCATGCTTCAGTTCAGTTCACATTGGGCGAACATAGGTGCGTGGCCTAGTGTTCAAGGCACTCGCTTTCGAACCGGGTGGATCCGAGTTCAAACCACAGTCCCGGAAAGAAAATTTGTTTTATTTATTATTTCTTTGGTGCGCGCGAGCTGTGGGTGAGGGTTTTTAGGGGCGAAGCTCCTTAAGGCGGCACCCGTTCGTCCCTCGTCGTGCTCGTAGTAGTGAGTAACAAGTCTTACCCTTTGACCTCCAAGGTGGTGCCGGTGGGAGATTTCTCCTGTGCGTTGTTGAACAATAAAAAATTCGCAGCGTGCGCGTTAACTAAAAGCCGAATTCTTCTGTCTCTGTAGAAGTGTAAGTGTTAGCTAAAAGCCGACTTCTTCTGTCTCTCATTCCCATTAGCAGCCATTGTTTACCTCCAAGGTAGTGCCTGGTGAGATTTCTCCTGTGCGTGATTAAACAATAAAAATTTTGTTCAAAACGCCGTTGATTGATGAAATAAACCAACGAAAGACGCCAGATGTTTTGTAAAAACAAAACGAAAGAACGCCAGATGTTTCTAAAGCAAAACGAAAAAGACGCCAGCTGCTTAACGAAAGACGCAAGGTGTTTTCTAAAGCAATGGTTTTCTAAACAATGAAAATTCACAGCGTACATGTAAAATTAAAGTGAGCTGCAAGTCGTCATAACTCATCGAACCTTTAGTATAAACGCGCCCGATCTCACGTCGGTGATGATGTACTGGGCAGAATTCACGGAAGATTCACGGTTTACCGATGAACCTCCGCAGCTTCGCCCACTCATCATCATTCACTCCGTGGATATGCTGTGATTTTTTTTCTGGTACATCGCCAGCTACTAAGTTCAATGAATACGAGCTTCGCTCATTGCTTCGCATGAAATTGATTCCCACAATGCGGGGGATCTGCCACATTTTCTCACACAGGCTGGAAAGATGCAAAAATAAAATATATTATGGTTTAAAATGGATATGAAATAGAAAGTCTACGCTGCAGATGCTTTGACTGAACCACGATTGGCGATCATTCGCCGCGGCTAGAATGCTGGGCAATGCGGATAGAGCTTTGCACTTTGGAACCAGAGCGCCTACGGTGGCCTTGTTCTATAGCAAGTACCCACTTTTCCTTGTGTAGCTTGGCTCCATTGGCAGTGGAAGCACCTGAAGAATGTTCACTTGCACTCTGAATCACGAACCAGTTTTCTAAACACACATGCCTAATTGCGTGCCTGACGGGTTAGTACAGTTCTACTGATCGTAGTATGTTATGCTGTAGTGGCGACAGTATTATGGAAAATTTATGTTGAAGGCGCCAGGATTAAGCGACTTCCGGTGTGCTTCTCAAGAAACACACCGGAAGTTGAGCGTTGCCTCGAACGTTATGAAACCCAAATAAAAATAAACCTCATACAGAAAGGAGGCAATGGTTCAAGTTAAGAGTTGTACAGTGTACATGTGATATCGGAGCATAAGTTTAGTAAAGATATGGGCCAATTAACCGTCAGTATGATTAACGAGATTTGATTGAATGAGTTCACTGAAAGAGAAGACTGGGTACGTGCCATCAAGATGGCACACACCCGTCTGTGCTCCGACGTCTCTGCTCCAGCGTGAGTGGCGACGTTACGTCGGACCAGGAGCTACCCTTTACGCGCCAGCCCTTACAAAAATCCCATATATGGACATATATAAAAATTCCCATATATGGCCACATCAGGAATTGGGCATATCAGGCCCATATATGAATATTCGCCATATATGTGCCATATATACCCATATATGGCCTGATATGCCCAATTCCTGATATGTGCCATATATGGCCATATATGGCCTGATATGCCCAATTCCTGATATACCCATGTATGGATGAGGCCTATATATGAATGCAAGCCATATATGGCTTTATATGGGTATTTTTATATATAGCCATATATACATACTGCTACATATGCTACATATGAATTCCGCTTGTGAGGACGGCATAAATTAAAGCTGCAGAAATCATTCTACAGCTAGAATTAATGCTCCATGATTATTGATGCCACCCAATGGTCTGCAGTAGCAGTCGTGTTTTCAACACGAGGGTTGTGAGCTGTTTCACTGCCCTCCCAAGAAAAATTACAGTTATCCTCAAAGCTTTATTGCTAGAACTGTCATTTTGCTGTTTATTACTGTTTGGGGTCAGCACATGACTGTTAGTCAAGTTATTTTAATGTATGGAGACATTCACTGCACAACAACAGTTTGGCAAGGCAGCTAAGATTCAGATCAGTTCTTTTAACATCCACGATCGAAGCATTCTGTGCCCATGTAGCTAAAAAGCATGCAAATAAGTTGCGCTCTTGTTTCTTTTTAGTGATTTCATTCAGGCTATATCAACTTTTCACGAAAAGATACATTGTGTTTAAATTGAGTGCTTATCGACATATTCTATTCAGTTTCAACAGGGTGGCTAGTTGGGCTGGTTGGTACTGCTTTCTAAAAGGAAAAATACGTTCTTTGTGCGCAAAACGTTTCAGGAAAGACAGATAGGAGTGCGCTCTGTCCTATCTGTCTTTTCTGAAACGTTTTGCGCACAAAGAACGTATTTTTACTATTCAGTTTCATAAACACATTGTCCACCGTGTTTTTATTGAGAATATTTTTGCGTGTCAATTAGGATTCTTTTGCGAGACAAATTAAATTATCTACTTGCCACTGACCATGTGGACTGCGTGTGCATTGAATGATTTAGGGGACATGATATTTAACCTTTATGGAGTTCGACCAATAGCGGCTGGTACGCAAGCTTGTGATGTGCAAGTATAGTGGAAAAAATGGAGGCTATAAGTCTCTGTGCGAGGAGAAATGGAGTGACATTTCTTGAAAACGAGACGCTAAAAAATTGTGTTTTCAAAACGTTGCCTGCTTTTGATACAGCTACTAAAACATTAATATTTTAATCAGTTGCAAGCCCTAAGCAGATCAGTCGGGTTTAATTTGTCGACTTGTACAAAATTACGTACAGTGCTCACGGATTCAAAGGCGACATAACATTATTTAGTATAACGACTGCTTTACGCAACCGCTCGAGATAACCACATCATATCACAACTAATCTGGTCTCTACATATAATGTTGCTCTGGTCTACGCGTTCGAGTCGAAATTACGCCGATATGACCCGAACTGAAGACGGTGGAGACGAAAGTATGTGCGTTAATTGGCCCTACATTGTCCCGTTTCAATCCGTGAGTACTGTACACCGTCTTCTAGAATTGCCCCCGCAAGAAGTTTTAGCCGCGTGCACTTATCTTCAAGACAAGCGTAATTCTAAAAACAAGGTAAAAGCTGGGCGAGAACCGACAAATTAGGACACGGGCACATAAATGTCATGACACATACTTGGGGATGCGGATTGCCAACTGTTTTTCATTTGTTTATTGCATAAGTTGTTTTGCTGTTCTCTCAAATGTCAAAGCAAAAAAAAAATATCCAGATATATTTGTTTTTTTTTTATTTTTACGAAAACTACAATAACACGAAAGCCATAATTTAGTTGGTACAGCGCTTGCTTCCGATAAATTGGGGGAGTCATGTCTGGAAGAAATAGAAAAAACAAAACAAAATGGTGTTGTAAAAATAAAATAGCTAGAATACGACGGCTTAATCACGTAACCACAATTGTTATGCAGTTATATACTAATCAAAACATGCAATGCACTACGCTTTGTGAGTTTTCATAATTTTTGAGTACAGCGTAAGAAGGCAATGAAAACGATAAACTTACCTTAAAATTTAGCAGAGGCTGTGATGTACAGAGCCAGTAAATCCAGAGGAACTTAACCACAACTTAAGACGACCACACTTATCCGTACAGCTTTTCAGAAAGGAAGATGCGAGGAAAACTTGCACGCAAGCTTAGGCGTCCATTTTTCCGCACCAAAAGTTAACGATGGTCAAACCAACGGCCTCTCCACAAAAACACGCACTTGCCTCTGCATCCACAATTGCACCACATGCAGCGAAGTAAATTCCTCAGGTCTGCGTTGAAGTCAGTGCAAAATCAAAGCAGTCGCTGAACACGAAATAAGAGCAAGAGAGATCACAAGTGACGAACACGAGCCGCGCATGCTGCTCCGGTCAGCAAAGAAGCAACAGCGGCGCGGATGGATACAGCCTCGATCATGATGCAGCGCTAAGGTGTCCGTGAGATCACCAATTCACACAGTTGTCGCTGCAGTAAATTTTGCGAAGCTTATTGGCAAACAAAGTTTCAACTCTTCACAATTATTAACGCGATATTAACACCTTACAAGTTAAACTTTTCGTGTGCTTTTTTCTTTATCGCAACCGTAGATGGGCTACGCGCCTTCTGCCGAGTGCAAGCAGCCCCGCGTTTAACTAGTCACGCGGGTTTCGGGACAATAGGGCTCGCTCTATCCCCGCTGGCTGCCGAGAGTGACAGGTGCATGACCTTTGAGGGAGGCGTTCGTAGAATCTGCAATTCGCTGCTTCACGTACGCTGGCTGCCACGACGTGTTCGATCCGGATATTTATCTTACTTCTCATGCTTTAATAATAAAAATAATAATAATAATAATAATAATAATAATAATATTAATAGTAATAATAATAATAATAATAATAATAATAATAATAATAATAATAATAATAATAATAATAATAATAGTGGTAATAATAAATGTACTGTTCCTACAACCCCTAGATGAACGTTGAATCAACGATATTACTCCCATGGCAAAAATTATATGGCCCCATTGAAACAAACGGGTGTGTCCGCGTACCCATGAGCCGCTGCGTGCGAGCGTGTAATTTATGCATGTGCGACGAGCATATGCGCCACACTGTTAGTGTTGAAAGGATATAGCCCCATGTAGTTTTATTTATTACGTGGCTGCTCTACGGAGCGCTATAAATAGAATGGCCAGTCTGGTTTATGTAAGGCCCTTAATTATTCACAAAAACGTCTCGTGATAAATGCATTCGCAAGGTAACATTTAAGGCAATTGGTGCACGTTATTAGCGATCCCGATCAAGAAATGACACGCACAAAATAGAAGTCTGGTGAATTCGGTGTTATAAAACTGCAGCATTCTGAGCGCTTTATAATTGGTGAATTAAATGTGCATCGTGTGTGCGTCAATTGGAAACTTCTTAACGTATACCCCTTAAGTATGTATCGAGTGAGATTCAACTGACGCTTTCAAACCTCGCATCAAATGAATTCTTTGAATGTACTCATTACAAATGGACATTAAGTTGACGATCTGCACATTCAAGAAGTTAATTTATACGCAGCCAAATGAAACGCAAAGCGCATCTTTGCAAGACATGAGCACGACACCAATTTTTAATGTAAGCATAAGGCCTGCGAGTTGTACTGTCTCATTTTTGTTTTTGAAAATACTGCCTCAAATATTGCTCTGCGCATACTACTATTGTAAATGTCAACTGAAAGTGATCCCAGATGTGAGTAAACAACGTTCACAGAAACCTCGTTAAATGAAGTGTCCAGCATATAGCCATCACAAATTTCGAATTATCATCAAGTTTGTCCACTGATGTGCGACATAAAAAGCTGCATTAAAACTAGCTTTTATTTAACCATGCATTACTGCGAACAATAGAAGTTGCATGCATGGCGTTTTTTATATACCACAACTATACACATCGGCTTGGTTAATGAGAATAGCGAGGTTTGGGAGCTTGCATGTATTATATGTGCGGACAGGATAGCGTCCTTGTAAAAACATCTCGTATATATAATAATGACGTTGTAATAATTGTCACTTATTGTTGGAAAACTAAAGTTCATGTAAAACTCAGTACAAGCTATACACGAGTGAACCATGCACTGACACGTACATAGACCTTATTATTTTATCTTTTATGATTGCATTGCAACAATGTTTATACTTGATACTCTTGTTGGTGTAGATACCAATTAGGCCACTTTCCTGTACGTATTGCCATATATGACAATCCCCATATATGTAAGTAACTCGTGCCGTATAAACGTTGTTCATCCCATATATGGTAGCACACCCCCATATATGGATCTACTTGATGTACATAATGGTGTGGCCGTGCCATATATGACAGCATTTCACTCTATATATGGACCAGCCGCGCCATATATGGCTGTATTTGTCTCCATATATGGGCCAATCGCGCCATATATGGCCCTATTTACATCCATATATGGTAAGCGGTAGCCACATATGCAGACATATATACTCATATATGGCCGCATATAATTTATATAAGTGCCATATATGGCATTTCCGTAAGGGAGTCTACTCGGCGTGCTTGGCAAACCCCCGATACGCGCACAACTACTCAATTTACGCAAAGACAGCGATCCATCTAGTAACGCTTGGCTCAAAGCGAAAACTCGGGTGCTACTCGCTGACTGGTTCGCGATGAAATGGACTCCCATAATGCGTGGGATCCGCAGGATTTTCTGTACTTGTGTTGCTTAGCACCAATAAAGTCTTACTGTCTCTTACCAACCAGCCCGAATTTGTAGCGCTCGTGTTGTGTCCCTCCCTTATTGTATCTGTGTTGCTTTATGCTAAAGAAAGTGATATTAAACAGGGAAGACATAATGAGAATATACTTTCATCATCATCATCATCATCATCAGCCTGTCTACGCCCACTGCAGGGCAAAGGCCTCTCCCATGTTCCGCCAATCAACCCGGTCCTGTGCTTTCTGCTGCCACGTTATACCTACAAAGTTCTTAATCTCATCTACCCACCTAATTTTCTGTCTCCCCCTCACGCGTTTGCCATCTCTTGGAATCCAGTCGTTACCCTTAATGACCACCGGTTATCCTGCCGACGTGCTACGTGGCCGGCCCATATCCATTTCTTCTTCTTAATTTCAACTATGATATCCTTAACCCCCGTTTGTTCCCTGACCCACTCTGCTCTCTTCCTGTCTCTTAAGGTTACACCTATCATTTTCCTTTCCATCGCTCGCTGCGTCGTCCTCAATTTAAGTTGAACCCTCTTTGTAAGAATATACTTTACCAACAATTAAATCAGTTTTAATGACAAAAGGCTAGTGCCAACAATGGCTACGACATGTACAAAAATATCCGGAGGAATAGAAAAAAAAAGACTTCCGCATCTGTGTAGATTAGTGCTATCAGAGGCTCGCCTGTCTTTGTAGATTTTGTAAAAACAACGGTACACAAATATATACCGTATTTACTCGATCGTAACGCGACTACGACTGTAATGCGAGGGGTGACTGGTCATTGCGTCCAGAAAGAAAAAAAAAGAATAGTTATATCGGTATTCGACTGTAACAGGAGGGTCGCCAATAGGTAGCAAAAACCTGGAAATAAACGCGCGTTACATTCGAGTAAATACGGTACATCCATATCACTGATGCAAACACTGTGTTCCTACTTCTCAACAACAGTTCGAAATTTGTTAGCTTCTGGGTACGCGTGGTGAAAGGTGCTATGTGTACGAGCATTATTAGTTGTCCTCTATTTTCTTCTTCCTCTCTTTATTCTTTTCCTTCTCTTTCCCCTCCCCCCCTGTGTAGGGTAGCAAACCGGGTAAAACCTGGTTAATCTCCGCGCTTTTCCTTTGCCCTTTTTTCTCTATATGCTATGTTCCTGGCTGAACTTTGGATAAGCCTTGATTAGTTCTGACGAACTTATGTTGGAATTATTTTCTTATTTACCTAGAAGTAGGCCTGACCGCTGCGGGTTGATTGAGCTTGAACTGAGTGAAGTTACTCAGACGCCATCTGGGTGCACTTCCTTTAATTTTATTATTCGGCGGTCTGTCTTTTTCTTTCCCTTTGTCTTTTTTTCCTGCAATCTAACAGTCCGGTTATGCTCACTGAAACTTTCTATATGTGTTAGGCACCCTAGCAAAACACCGTGTTATTGCATCTTTTCTTGCCTGACTACCGGATGCTGCATTTCCGTGTATTCGAAGTCCTACACAGACTGCGTCCACTGTGATTCCAGCAGATCAGTCGATGTGAAGTTAACGCTGCAACAATTGGTGGGGGGGGGGGGGAGGGCTTGTCTGGAAATGTTAGCAGAACTCAAGGAAGTTTGCCACCTTTATAGGACGGAGACCGGAAAGACTTCTGCACACTTCTCTGACTATCAGCTACTCTCAGAGAGAGGATGCGTAATCGGACGTACGCCTTGTCTGAGTAACTTAGGTCAGCTTGAGCTCAATAAACCTGTAACAGTTAGCCCTACCTCTGGGCAAACAAGAAAGTAACGCCAACGGATGTTCGTCAGAACTAATTAAGGCTTGCCCTGAGTTGAGCCAGGAATGTAGTAGTGCATCAGTGACGGTACAGATAAAGTCGAGTTTGGAAGGTCTTTGTATATTGAACGAGAAGAAGTATGTAAGAAGCTGGCTACGTCTGCCGGGGCGAGACGGGCTTGTGGCGAGACAGAACAAACAAAAAGAAAGCAACAACTCGCAGCTGCAATGCGGAACAGTCTGCTAGGCATGGAACAGCCACGTGTATAGTTTCTTGGTCCTATAGCGATCCTTAGGGGACGCAGTCACTTGACGCGCCGAGCTGGAAAAGCGAAGATCGAGAGAGCTGCCGCCGGAAAACGAGCTTTCTTTCCCCGGCAAAGGAGGAGGTGGCTGGGTCCCCGCGGTATCGCGACGGCAACTTCTCCTGACGTTTTAATTTCACCCGGCCTCTGGGAGAAGGGTAAGCGCTCTCTGCGCGCACAGCCATTTGCGTTTTCCCCGTCTGCTCTCGGTGCTGCCCGAAGTACCCGAAGAAAGCACCAAACTCGGCTTGGTTTCGGATGGAACGGCGGCGGCGTCGAGCGTCGAATCGAGGTGGCGCCACTGTCGCAAACGGCTCATAATTAGTCGCACGCGCATGCGCGACCGCGAATCCCGAGGGACGCCTTTGCAGCCGCCGCGAGGACTCGTTAATTTCAATCAGCGCCGCCCGGTAGGCAAAGCGCGAAAAACTCTCTACAATGCCACGCCACGGTGCCGAGGCGTTAAGGAAGTGCGCGGAAGCTTAGCGACTCTTGTCACCCGCTTGAAGCGAGCAGAATGGCGGAATAAAAGGAAGCACCGCAACCCTAAAACAGACTCGGAGAAAGGGTGGCGGCTTCATCACGCGCGTTCCTGGGCTACATCGCCTCTGAGCCATGCCCCCCCCTAACAACAGGGTTTGCAGAAACGGCATCTCCTCCGTGCCTAGTCTACACCTCTCTCCTTCCATCTCTCCACACAGCCAAGGATGATCTGAAGGGGCGCACAAAATGTACGTTTTCCTTTCAGACATGAAATGTTGAGCAACGCATTTAGCGCACGCGCTTGTTGCTCCAGCGTAGGTGTCTCTCTTCGTTATACTGAAAATGCTATGCTTTCTCCACGCTTCTTTCAGCCGACGAAAAGTGAAGACCGCGCTGTAGACACGTTACCTTACGCAGCTCGGGCGCGAAGCACGTAAGCGTCCCTGGCTTGCGTGCGTTACGTCAGTTCAACCGCCCTGAATTTTGTATTAGCCTAATTTTCTCGCGGGAGCACATAAACGTCACAGCTGATTTTCTCAACCGTGCAATTCCAATGACGTCGTCGTTACACTTGCACGGCTTTAGGTACGAGACCACGCGTAAGAGTACACGCTGGAATTGCAGTTAGGACTGAGCCACAGTGTAGGTGTGTTAGCGCATCTGGACTCACAGATATACGTGCACCGCCGTATAAGGCATGTGAACATCTCGTCCTCATAATCGCTAGCCTATTTTAGACCTGCTGTTGGATGAAAGCCTCTTACTGTAATCTCCGATTAACCATGGCTTGCGTTCTGCAACTTTTTCCTATGAATTTCTTGATTTCATCACACCCACTCGAGGTTGCGCCATCTTGAACTGCTATCCTTTTCCCCTTAGCACCCACTACAGAGGCGTCAGCTACTGAGGACCAAGGGTGCTCTCCCCACGCTCACCTTTTCATAACATGTCCATGGTGGGGTTACCAGCCTATGCGCAATAGCAATGTTAACGTGCGTTTGTTTAAGCTTACGGCTAAAGTAAAAAAAAAAAAGCGAGGCTTACTGCCAGCATTCAGTTGAAGCTGAAAGCGGTGTCTAAATTTCCGATATTGATAGATTATTTTAAAAGTTCAGCGACCTCGCCGAGGAAGCTGCATGAAATAGGAATTGGGGCAGTGGAAGGCAAGAAAAACGACGACGGGTGGTTTCTGCACCTCTCCTCCTCGGCCATCATTAGCTCTGCCTCGGATTTCAGAGTCCCTTGCGGCCAAGGGTCCACCACTTTGCACGCCTAGCAACATATGGATTGATGACACAAGCCCTACGCCCTTTTGTATTTCAATGCGTATTTCTCTCTGTGTTGGTTTCTATAAACGCTCTTATCTAAGCAAAGATCTAAGAGCGTTGGTTTCTATGGCACTCAGATGACACTTGATAAGTAGCCGATACACTACTCAAATAACGAATGAAGGCAATCCATAAACTGTGCAGACACTGCGTGCAAGTAGCTTTGTCTTTAAAATATACACCTTTACAGAACTGTCCGCTTTCGTCCTGGATGTGCTTTGAACTTCGGATGTACTAAAAAACATGGCTGATCCCTCTGTCATAGGAATCGGTATAACACGAAAGTGAAACGTGTCTTCACAGACGTAGTTGAGCGTTTTTTGTGCATTCTTTCGCCCCAAGCGCGAAGAAATGAATGCTACAGCATCAAATTTACGCGAAGAACGGCAAGCCGCTCGAAACTTGCAATGCGCTGCTCAAGCAGAAAGGACGCGCGGAACTAACATACACAGGATGAGCGCGAGCTGTCACAGTTGTAACTTATTTCTGTGTGAGCAGCGCGCTCCTTTTGCAAAAGCGGCCGCTGCAGTGAGCGTGGTGACCTTCGTGCTCTCAACGGAAACTTGCAGGCAGAGCGCAAGACGTACAAACCGCCGAGATCACGAGATAAGCACCCGCACGAGCGACCACACCCTGTCGAGGCGCGCGCTAATCCGCGTGGGGGATGACTTTTAAAGCGCGCTCTTCGAGCCCTTCGCGCCATCTCGCTAGTGATAACGAAAACACGCTGTACCGCCGATCTCTGAGTACCGCCACCGGCAAATGGTGTACATAAATAGCTCGCCGTTAGCATAGCAGAGAACATGCTGTCTGTGGCGGAGTCGTTTCGCGCTGCGCGCTGGTGATCGAGAGGCCGTAAGTTCGATTCCCGGGTGACGGAACTTTTCCTTATAGTTTTTTCTTTGCCATATGTTAGTCCTTATATTTTACAACGTCATATCCGTGACGGAAATGCGTCAGTGGAGCCGTGGTGGACCCCGGCATAAAACACTTTCGTGTTAAAGAGTTCTAGAGATGGAGACGTCTCCTTCACAGAAGCCGTGACCGGTTCGGATGAACAGTTTAGGGTGGCCTGTACTAGCATATTCACACATTGCCATTGTGTCGCAGCGTTCTGTCCCTACCTTTACAAGGACCACACTTGCGGATGAGGTACCGATTTCCCACCGACAAGTCATACTCTTGCTGCGGTCACTGATGACTGTCATCCGTGCAATCCTGAACAACCGGCCCTGCACACGTCCACACAAATGTGATGTATCTACTGGACGCACTGAGTGCGATTCTGGCATCACTAGCATAGATAAATTCTCCACAAGTTATGCTCATTTTGTGCATAGAGAATCCAAAAGTGCACGTGATGTTCCCGATTGTTAGTGCAGACCAAGTGCTGCCTTCGTACAAAAGCCTCAGTTAACGAATATACACATTCTGCGGGTTTATTAAGGCGGCAGCCTTAGGTGCTTCATCAAACGCGAAAATTGACTGGCGGCGTCGGTGTCAACACGAGTGATGCGAAAAATCAACCTCACGTAATGACGTCAGTATTTGACATCGTCATGACGTCACTACGACGCCATCGCATGCCTTCGTCGCTTTGTCAAAGGTGGGCCGATCTCGGAGGCAGTGCAAAGCGAGGTGAGGTGCACAAAGCTTGCAATGCCTACGGTCCAGGAGCCAGTGCAAAACCACGATAAGGGCAGAAAGATTTCCGAAGGGCTGGGTGGGGAAGGATCAATATTGCCACGCCCACTTCTTGTCTTGTTTTGATGTATTCGGGTTTGACCGGCAGGGACGGTTATCAACGCTCGACGCTGTCCGCGAAGTAGTGTTCTAGAAGCGTCGCGATTGTAGTAGATCGGTTTGTTAAGATTGCGCCCCGCACGCGAATGTTCCAGCTTTGTCTAGAGATTACGCCGCCACCAGCGATATTGCTGGAAAGTTCGATAGCGCCTGTATAAAAGCCGACGCGCGTGACCGTTTGTCAGTTGATCGACGGACGACGCCCTGTTCGCCGCTATCATTGTACAGCGTGTATTGCTGTAGTTCCAGTTCTCAGTTTCTCGGCTACAAGTTCGGCCAAATAAGCAGTTTCATCTCGGACGTGCTGACTGTTGTCTTCGTCGACGTCACGACCACGTGACATCTGGTGGAGGTGCTGCTTCTTCCATGATCCGGACGCCCCCGCGAAGCGCTGACCCAAGCTCAAGACGCGAGGAGGACGACGGCAAAGAAAACCCGGATCGTCGAGCAAGCCGCAGGCAACAAGGTCTACCGCCAGAGCACGGGCCTCTACCTGAAAAGACCCGGCAAACAAAGATCCTGACCTCGACCACAGCGACGATGACAGATGCTGTGCCGCCCGCACCGATCCTTCTCCGGACGCCCAAGGAGCCGCCAACCTTCCGCGGATCGTCGTTCGAAGACCCGGAAAGCTGGCTCTAAGCCTACGACCGAGTCGCCGTTTTTAACGCCTGGACCAGCGAAGACAAGCTACGGCATGTCTATTTCGCTTTGGAAGACGCCGCTCGGACCTGGTTCGAGAACCAAGAGCGAAGCCTGACAACGTGGGATATCTTTCGCACCAGGTTCCTTGCGACATTCACGAGCGTCGTCAGGAAAGAGCGTGCCGAGGCTCTGCTCGAGACCCGCGTGCAGATGCCGAACGAAAACGTGGCGCTCTTCACGGAAGAGATGACAAGGCTGTTCCATCATGCAGACCCTGTCATGCCCGAGGACAAGAAGGTCCGCTTTCTTATTCGAGGAGTCAAACAGGAGCTCTTCGCCGGGCTGATGCGGAAACCCCCTTTGACAGTGCAAGAATTCGTTTCGGAAGCAACGACCATCGAGAAGACGCTCGAGATGCGCACCCGGCAGTACAATCGCCGCGCATTTCAAGACAGCGCAGCTGTTCATGGCCTCAGCTCCGACGACTTCCGCGAAACGATCCGAGCCATCGTGCGATAGGAGCTGCGAAAGCTTGCGCCGTTTGCACAGCCGGAAGTTACGGCGATTGCTGACGTTGTACGCGAGGAAATCACACAGTCACTGGGTGTTCCTCAGCCGACACCGCCGCAGTTGCAAGCCATGAGCTATGCTGCTGCAGCCCGACGCAACGTCCCCCCTCCTCGTCCACGTCAAGACACCGCGCCACCCCGGCAGTTCCGCCGCCACCACCGACATCATACCGCCCGCCAGCCGGCCAGCGATACACGCCGAGGAAGACCGACGTCTGGCGCGCCCCTGACAACCGCCCGCTCTGCTACCACTGCGGGGAGGCTGGCCACACGTACCGCCGCTGTCAGTACCGACAGATGGGGCTACGAGGATTCGCCGTCAACGCGCCGCGCCCGCAGCCAGGCGAACGGCCTCGCGACATCGATGACTACCTCACCGGAACACAGTGGCAAGAACAACGACCTTCCCGCTCGCCGTCGCCGGGCCGCTACATGTCACCGCACCGCCGGCAGAACACTGGCCCAAGCCGGGGCCGGTCGCCTAGCCCGTATCCGGGAAACTAAGGGCAGCAACCGATGGAGGTGCGGTTGCTGTACGACGAAATGCCGAAGATCCTCCGCGGCCGCCGCCGACAACAACGCGACGAGACCTTCAGAAGACGACGCGAACCAGACATACCCCTGACGACGAACCTTCGCGGACCGAAGTAGACTTAACGACGCAACGCGGAATCAGCGGAACAAACCGACGTAGCCGTGACCCGACGCTGCGTCGGGTTAGCGGACTAGCGACCTCGACGTTCAGATCGACGGCCACAACGTCACCGCTCTCGTCGATACTGGAGCCGACTATTCCGTCATCAGTGGGCCGTTCGCAGCAAAGTTGAAGAAAGTTAGGACTGCTTGGGAAGGCCCCGAGATCCGGACCGCTGGAGGCCATCTCATAACGCCGATTGTTGTCTGCACGGCGAGTCACCATCAATAACCGGACTTATCCTGCGAGCTTTGTAATCCTACAAAACTGCTTCAGGCATGCAATACTTGGAATGGACTTCCTAAGTGAACACGGCGCCGTCATCGACCTGAGGTCCGAGTCGATAACACTAACCTCAGATAAAGCGCTCCCGCCCCGCGTGACGCCAGGGAACCATGCATTGAATGTGATAGAAGAGCAGGTGACCATTCCGCCGCGTTCCAGCGTCATTATTTCCGTCGGCACCGAAAAAGCTGAAGACATCGAAGGTGTCATCGAGAGCGATCAGCGTTTGCTGCTAGATCGTGACATTTGCGTCGCAAGGGGCATTGCTCGGTTGCATGAAGGAAAAGGAAGCGTGATGCTAACGAATTTCAGCCAGGAATACAGACACCTGAGCAGGGGCACGACGATTGCATACATCGAAGAAATCTTGGCCGTCAGCGATGCGTTTGCATTTTCAGATTCTGACGAAGCTACGACGACGATCCCTGAGCCACCCTTCGACGTAAACCCAAGTCTTCCCGCTCGCCAACAGCAACAGCTTCGACGCCTTCTGCAGGAATATAGGGACTGTTTCTCGTCGTCATCGCGGGTCCGACAAACGCCCCTTGCTAAGCACCGCATCATAACAGAAGAAAATGCTCGACCACTCCGTCAGAGTCCCTACCGGGTTTCGACGCGGGAGCGGGAGGCCGTTAAGAAACAAGTCAATGAAATGCTACACGACGACATCATCCAGCCGTCCAACAGCCCGTGGGCGTCTCCCGTGGTGTTAGTGAAGAAGAAGGATGGGACCCTACGTTTCTGCGTCGATTATCGTCGCCTGAACAAAATCACAAAGAAGGACGTGTACCCTCTCCCACGGATAGACGACACCCTGGATCGACTCCACAACGCGAATTACTTTTCGTCGATGGACCTCAAGACCAGCTACTGGCAAATTGAAGTCGACGAGAGAGACCGAGAAAAGACCGCCTTTATAACACCGGACGGCCTGTTCGAGTTCAAGGTCATGCCTTTCGGTCTTTGCTCGGCACCTGCGACTTTCCAACGAGTCATGGATACTGTATTAGCTGGCTTGAAGTGGCAGACTTGCCTTGTTTACTTGGACGACGTCGTTGTGTATTCCTCGAACTTCGACGAACACCTCCAGCGACTTCAATCCGTACTTCAAGCAATCAAGGACTCCGGGCTCACCCTGAAGCCAGAAAAGTGCCGCTTCGCGTACGAGGAGCTCTTGTTTTTGGGTCACGTGATCAGCAAGACTGGAGTGCTCCCAGACCCGCAGAAAACAGCTTCGACACGGCGCCCCAGAGGTTCTCATCACCGACAGAGGTACGGCGTTCACGGCTGACCTGACTCAGGCGATCTTGGAACACAGCCACACAAGCCACCGCCGCACCACCGCGTACCACCCACAGACCAACGGCCTCACCGAGCGTCTAAATAAGACCATCGTCGACATGCTGGCCATGTACGTCGACGTCGAACACAAGACGTGGGACGCCATCCTTCCGTACGTGACCTTCGCGTACAACACGGCCGTACAGGGAACGACGCAGATGACGCCATACAAGTTGGTCTACGGACGGAGCCCGGCAACGACGCTCGACGCCATGCTACCAAACGTGACCGACGAGGAAAACATCGACGTGACCACCTACCTACAGCGCGCCGAAGAAGCACGACAGCTCGCCCGCTTACGGATCAAGAACCAGCAGACGACTGACAGCCGCCGCTACAACCTTCGCCGACTCCACATGGAATACCAACCCGGTGACCGTGTATGGGTATGGCCGCCAATACGCCGGCGAGGACTTAGTGAGAAGCTTCTTCGACGATACTTCGGACCGTACAGGGTACTTCGACGCCTCGGCGCACTCGACTATGAGGTTGTCCCTGACGGCATTACGAACTCTCAGCGGCGCCGTGCGCGACCTGAAGTCGTCCATGTCGTGCGCCTTAAGCCGTTTTTTGCGCGTTAGCGAGCCTGGGGACTCTATTTTTTTTTCTTTCCTTTGTTATTGTAATTTATTTGTGTATGCACTTGTTTCTTTTTTTCTCTTCTATGTTCTTTCACAAGCATCGGGACGATGCTTTTCAGAGGGGGGCAAACCACGCCCACTTCTTGTCTTGTTTTGATGTATTCGGGTTTGACCGGCAGGGACGGTTATCAACGCTCGACGCTGTCCGCGAAGTAGTGTTCTAGAAGCGTCGCGATTGTAGTAGATCGGTTTGTTAAGATTGCGCCCCGCACGCGAATGTTCCAGCTTTGTCTAGAGATTACGCCGCCACCAGCGATATTGCTGGAAAGTTCGATAGCGCCTGTATAAAAGCCGACGCGCGTGACCGTTTGTCAGTTGATCGACGGACGACGCCCTGTTCGCCGCTATCATTGTACAGCGTGTATTGCTGTAGTTCCAGTTCTCAGTTTCTCGGCTACAAGTTCGGCCAAATAAACAGTTTCATCTCGGACGTGCTGACTGTTGTCTTCGTCGACGTCACGACCACGTGACAATATATCGACTGAAAAGAAAAAGAAGATGGCTTTCGCCTTCGAGTCGTCTTAGCCGAATGCATAACGGACCATATGAGTTAATCTTTAATTTTTTATTTCGTGTATGTGTTTTGACTCACTGATTACTTTGCACTCGTTAATTTGTTATCCCTCCCTTTGCTAACCCTCAGGCCAACGTAGCAAATAAGAAGTTGTGACCTGGTTAAACTTACCGCAATTTCATTATTTTCTCTCCTTGTGCATTCAGCTAAGCTAACTGCATACAAGCAAAAATCGTTATAATTTGTATTTTCTTTTTGTTATTTCGATCTACCGCCGCCAGAGGTGGATTATTTGCTAACGTCAATATAAACGGCAGTCGCAGAGATCATTAAAACCATATTGACAGGCAGTCTTGGTATACATGCAGACGTGTTCATTTTACGTGGACAGCCTCAAAATAGCGTGCACTCGCACGGTAGCCTTAATGTGAAAAGTCAGAAGCGAAAGAATTCAAAGCGAAGCTCCATCCTGCGCCTCCCTGCAATTATGAGGTTACAACAACAACAACAGCAACAACAACAAAAAACAGAGATACCAATGACGGTTCTGGACAGAGTCCGTTACATTGAGTAAAAGAATGCGAGCGCGGCATTGACGATACGCTTCGCAGTCAATAAACATTGCATATATGAGCGCTCTTGCGTCACTCTAAACGGCTACAGTAATCACGACTCTTGACAGAAGAATAAGTACGCACAGACTATTCAGCAGCACACAATTAACTCAGCAGCGAATCTGTGTGCCGTCCCGGCCTTCCAGGCCGACTTTGTGGCGAGCCTTTTCAGTTCAGCTCAACTCACCGGACTCGGAAAGGGGGTTGTGAATATGAGAAAAGATGAACGCGTACCCACTGCAGGTCGAAGGCAAATTGCTTTACTTTTCCCAACCACCGTAATCCTGCAACTTTCATGGCTCTCGAGTCCGTGACGTATTATAGTATGGGAGGTAGTACGTGTTAGCGAAGCCACTTCTTTTCTGGAGTACTGTGTGCGATGGTGATTGGTCAGTATATAACAGAATGGTACGTCGGCTACGCGATGAAGTTGTCCGTAATCGAGGAATCATTGGACCAAACGATTTATTTGAATAAAATAAAGACAGTCAGAAGTTCTTTCTTTTTTTTTCAGGTCCACTTGCTCTGCATATGCTCACGGATACGAAGACCCCATTTCATATCTCAATTGAGACGCGCGTCAGTGAGAAAAATAAAACACAAAACACCCTCACCCTTTGCAGCTACCCCCTTTCTCAGCCTAATGTCCCGCCGCCCTTTTATCTTCAGAGCCCCGCGACTTTCTGCAAGGGGACGAAGAAGAATTTCGCGTCGCGCGAGGCGTTCATAATTCATTTTGACTTGCTTCGTACATACGAGGGCGCCCCGTTACGGCCTCTTGCTTTTTCCGCGCTCTTTGCTTCTCTTTTGTCGCGCCTGATTGACCACGGCGAACGACGACGTGACTCCGCGCCGGCTCTGGCTTCGAGGCGGCTCGGCTGCGAGCCCGGCTGTCTCAGCTCAGCGCGCGCGGATCGTCACGTCGGATCGAGAAGGCGCGAGAGTTTTCGATGCGACGGAGAAAACGAAGGGGGGTGCCGCCGCCGCGCCTGCTTGGCTGTTAGCGACGGTTTTCCTCTGTTTCATCGCGGGGGGATTTTCTCACCACTATATACGGGCTCGCCTCTTCGCCTCCATCTGTTTCTTCCCTCTTCCATCCGGGAACCCGTCTCGTCGGCAGTCGGCTTATGAGAACCCTTACAAAATCCCATATATGGACATATATAAAAATTCCAATATGGCCACATCAGGAATGGGCATATCAGGCCCATATATGAATATCGCCATATATGTGCCATATAGAGCCATATATGGCTTGATATGCCCAATTCCTGATATGTGCCATATATGGCCATATATGGCCTGATATGCCCAAATTCCTGATATACCCATATATGGATGAGGCCTATATATGAATGCAAGCCATATATGGCTTATATGGGTACTTTTATATAGCCATATATGGATGAATGCTACATATGAATTACGCTTGTGAGGACGGCATAAATTAAAGCTGCAGAAATCATTCTACGGCTAAAATTAATGCTCCCTGATTATTGATGCCACCCAACGGTCTGCAGTAGCAGTCGTGTTTTCAACGCGAGGGATGGGAGCTGTTTCACTGCCCTGCCAAGAAAAATTACAGTTATCCTCAAAGCTTTATTGCTGAAACCGTCATTTTGCTGTTTATTTCTGTTTGAGGTCAGCACATGACTGTTAGTCAAGTTTTTTAATGTATGGAGGCATTCACTGCACAACAACAGTTTGGCAAGGCAGCTAAGAGTCAGATCAGTTATATTCTTTTAACATGCACGATCGAAACATTCTGTGCCCATGTAACTAAAAAGCATGCAAATAAGTGGCTCTCTTGTTTCTTTTTAGTGATTTCATTCAGGCTACATCAACTTTTCACGAAAAGATACATAGTGTGTAAATTGAGTGCTTATCGACATATTCTATTCAGTTTCAACAGGGTGGCTACTTGGGCTGGTTGGTACTGCATTCTAAAGGGAAAATACGTTCTTTGTGCGCAAACGTTCAGAAAAGGCAGATAGGAGTGCGCTCTGTCCTATCTGTATTTTCTGAAACGTTTTTGCGCACAAAGAACGTATTTTTACTATTCAGTTTCATAACACATTGTTCACCGTGTTTTTATTGAGAATATTTTTGCGTGTCAATTGGGATTCTTTTGCGAGACAAATTAAATTATCTACTTGCCACTGACCATGTGGACTGCGTGTGCATTCAATGATTTAGGGGACATGATATTTAACCTTATGGAGTTCGACCAATAGCGGCTGGTATGCAAGCTTGTGATGTGCAAGTATAGTGGAAAAAAATGGCGGCTATAAGTCTCTGTGCGAGTAGAAATGGAGTGACATTTCTTGAAAACCAGACGCTAAAAAAATGTGTTTCCAAAACTTGCCTGCTTTTGATACAGCTACTAAAACATTAATATTTTTTAATCAGTTGCAAGCCCTAAGCAGATCAGTCGGGCTTAATTTGTCGACTTGTACAAAATTACGTACAGTGCTCACGGATCAAGGCGACATCACATTTTTTAGTATAACGACTGGTATGCGCAACTGCTCGAGATAACCACATCATATCACGACTAATCTGGTCTCTACATATACTGTTGCTCTGGTCGAGTACGAAATTACGCCGATATGACCCGAACTGAAGACGGTGGAGATAAAAGTCTGTGCGTTAATTGGTCCTAAATTGTCCCGTTTCAATCCGTGAGTACTGCACACCTTCTTCTAGAATTGCCCTCGCAAGAAGTTTTAAGCCGTGTGCATTTATCTTCAAGACAAGCGTAATTCTAAAAACAAGGTAAAAGCTGGGCGAGAACTGACAAATTAAGACACGGGCACATAATGTCATGACACATACTTGGGGATGCGGATCGCCAACTGTTTTTCATTTGTGAATTGCGTAAGTTGTAATTGACTTTTGGTGTTCTCTCAAATATCAAAGCAAAAAAATATCCAGATATATTTATGTTTTCTTTATTTTTTACGAAAACCACAATAACACGAAAGCCATAATTTAGTTGGTACAGCGCTTGCTTCCGATAAATTGGGGAGTCATGTCTGGAAGAAATAGAAAAAACAAAACAAAATGGTGTTGTAAAAATAAAATAGCTAGAATACGACGTCTTAATCACGTCACCACAATTATTATGCAGTCATATACTGATCAAAACATGCAATGCACTACGCTTTGTGAGTTTCATAATTTTCGAGTACAGCGTAAGAAGGCAATGAAAACGATAAACTTACCTTAAAATTTAGCAGAGGCTGTGATGTACAGAGCCAGTAAATCCAGAGGAAACTTAATCACAACTTAAGACGACCACACTTATCCGTACAGCTTTTCAGAAGGAAGATGCGAGGAAAATTGCACGCAAGCTTAGGCGTCCATTTTTGCGCACCAAAAGTTAACGATGGTCAAACCAACGGCCTCTCCACAAAACACAACTTGCCTCTGCATCCACAATTGCACCACATGCAGAGAAGTAAATTCCTCAGGTCTGCGTTGAAGTCAGTGCAAAATCAAAGCTGTCGCTGAACAAGAAATAAGAGCAAGAGAGATCACAAGTGACGAACACGACACGCGCATGCTGCTCCGGTCAGCAAAGAAGCAACAGCGGCGCGGATGGATACAGCCTTGATCATGATGCATCGCTAAGGTGTCCGTGGAGATCACCAATTTACACAGTTGTCGCTGCAGTAAATTTTGCGAAGCTTATTGGCAAACAAAGTTTCAACTCTTCATAATTATTAACGCGATAATAACACCTTACAAGTTAAACTTTTCGTGTGCTATTTTCTTTATCGCAACCGTAGATGGGCCTACGTGCCTTCTGGTCGTCTGTGTTCCTGCGTGCAGTGGAAGTTTCCAGTATGCATTCACCGAATTGCTCACCCCTCAGACCGGAATCGCTCGTCCTTGCTTGTGTTCGCCGCGAGCAAGCAGGACCGCGTTTAACTAGTCACGCGGGTTTCGGGACAATAGGACAATAGGGCTCGCTCTATCCCCGCTGGCCTGCCGAGAGCACAGGTGCATGTCCTTTGAGGGAGGCGTTCGTAGAATCTGCAATTCGCTGCTTCACGTACGCTGGCTGCCACGACGTGTTCGATCCGGATATTTATCTTTCTTCTCATGCTTTAATAATAATAATAATAATAATAATAATAATAATAATAATAATAATAATAATAATAATAATAATAATGGTAATAATAAATGTACTGTTCCTACAACACCTAGATGAACGTTGAATCAACGATATTACTCCCATGGCAAAAATTATATGGCCCCATTGAAACAAACGGGTGTGTCCGCGTACCCATGAGCCGCTGCGCGCGAGCGTGTAATTATGCATATGCGCGCATATGTATACGTATTCGCGTATAGTTCACAAGCATATGCGCCACACTGTTAGTGTTGAAAGGATATAGCCCCATGTAGTTTTATTTATTACGTGGCTGCTCTACGGAGCGCTGTAAATAGAATGGCCAGTCTGGTTTATGTAAGGCCCTTAATTATTCACAAAAACGTCTCGTGATAAATGCATTCGCAAGATAACATTTAAGGCAATTTGTGCACGTTATTAGCGATCCCGATAAAGAAATGACACACACAAAATAGAAGTCTTGTCAATTCGGTGCAGTGGAACTGCAGCGTTCTGAGCGCTTAATAATTGGTGAATTAAATGCGCATCGTGTGAGCGTCAATTGGACACTTCTTAACGTATACCCCTTAAGTATGTATCGAGTGAGATTCAACTGACACTTCCAAACCTCGCATCAAATGAATTCTTTGAATGTACTCATTACAAATGAACATTAAGTTGACCATCTGCACAGTCAAATGAAACGCAAAGCGGCATTTTTGCAAGACATGAGCACGACACCAATTTTTAATGTAAGCATAAGGCCTGCGAGTTGTACTGTCTCATTTTTGTTTTTGAAATATGCCTCAAATATTGCTCTGCGCATACTACTATGGTAAACGTCAACTGAAAGTGATACCAGATGTGAGTAAACAACGTTCACAGAAACCTCGTTAAATGAAGTGTACAGCATATAGCCATCACAACTTCGAATTATCAGCAAGTTTGTCCACTGATGTGCAAGATAAAAAGCTGCATTAAAACTAGCTTTATTTAACCATGTATTACTGTGAACAATAGAAGTTGCATGCATGGCGTTTTTTATATACCACAACTATACACATCGGCTTGGTTAATGAAAATAGCGAGGTTTGGGAGCTGCATGTATTATATGTGCGGACAGGATTAGCGCCCTTGTAAAAACATCTCGTATATATAATAATGACGTCGTAATAATTGCCACCTATTGTTGGAAACCTAAAGTTCATGTATAACTCAGTACAAGCTATACACGAGTGAACATGCACTGACACGTACTATATACCTTATTATTTTATCTTTTATGATTGCATTGCAACAATGGTTTATACTTGATACTCTTGTTGGTGTAGATACCAATTAGGTCACTTTCCTGTACGGATTGCCTTATATGACAATCCCCATATATGTTAGCAACTCGTGTCGTATATACGTTGTGTCATCCCATATATGGTAGCACAACCCCATATATGGATCTACTTGATGTACATATATGGTGTGGCCGTGCCATATATGGCTGCATTTCACTCTATATATGGACCAGCCGCGCCATATATGGCTGTATTTGTCTCCATATATGGGCAAATCGCGCCATATATGGCCCTATTTACATCCATATATGGTAAGCGGTAGCCACATACGCAGACATATATACTGATATATGGCCGCATATAATTTATATAAGTGCCATATATGACATTTCCGTAAGGGAAATGCATGCCTCAGCGCGATAGCTTTGTCGGCACACTGAAGGGACGGATCCATCTGTCCACGCGGCAGGGAGGGGCGAGAGAGAGTGGGACGTACCGCGCACGCTGACAATTACAAAGTGATCATCCTCTATTATTCACACTGCGCGGCCACAAAGGAGTCATAGAAGAAATATGAAAGTTACCGAGAACAAATTGGCTGCGGTGGGACTGAAATAATCTCCTAATGCGGGGTATAGATAACACAGACTCCTCCGAACTGGGGCGACTATATAGACGAGACAGGAAGAGAAACAAGCGAAGAAAGCGGAGCCCGGTTGCAATGGCATGTGTTCGGGAGACGCGCACATCAATTTAGTAATGGATATCGGTCCAATGGCTCGTTACGGAGTCTCTCTTTCCCCACCGAGGGCAAACAGCCGCCCGTCGCCGTGGGCTGGCCATTGCGCAATCGAGTAAACCAACGGACATGGCTCGGTTTCGGCCAGGCACCGTGGATTGACCAAGCAAAGTCACTGAACTGTTGGCGAATTAGCGGGTGATTGAAGAAGATGAAGGCGCCGAATGAGCTATACGGTAAGTCGGTTCGTGTTCAATTTCATTTTCTGGCCAAGCCAAGCCTATATCACAGCAGTGCTAGCAGTGTGTTGAACGCGTCACAGGAAGCGGCGGGTGGGGAGGAGCATGGCGCCCGCTCCGCCTTGTTTCACTGCTGTATGCTAGAAACAGTCAAGCGATCAGTGACTCTAGCGTCTGGCTGCTCATAACGTACAGCAGACAGTTATTATAATTCACTGCGGTTTTATATTACAGCAGCTTTCCGTTCCCACTGCACAAAGCACAGTTGACGTTCTCACGTCAAATCGAATGCTGCGCTTAATTCCTTTCGGGAGCATTCATACGTTCCTGTTCGCGCGGTAGTCTTCAATTTTCATCCTTCAATGCACACGTGCGCAGGCCCGCGACCATTGCCGAATCACGCGGGGCGATCAATTCAACTGGCAGGTCATCTCTGGCAGGCGCAGAGTGAAGTGTAGAGAGGGGGGAGGAGGCGGTTCTTGTATGAAAAGGGCTTGAATTACGATAAGCGGCAACGGTCTGTGAAATCCACTCCGGCGACGCAGACAATGGTCTCTGATCGGACATGTTTTCGGAGGCTCGTCCGGCGCTATCAGTTTTCAAATAAGTTTTCTCGAAAGGGAACCCCAGTCCGTAATGTATGTGTGCCGCCACGCTCGGTGCTCGGCATCAAAAGGGCCCGCCGGAAAAACCTCGGCACGTGGCACGGACTATAAAGACCACAAGCCTTTCACGAAGCTGGTTGTCCACCGGTACGCGTCCGGTTTGGCTAGATAATTTCACAGCGTGATGAGTTGTTCTCGATCAGTGGTTTGACGTTTTCATTCGGATCGCTGTCAACAGTCGTCGGCGAGAATTTCCGAGCTCGGAAACGGCATGTGGGACTTTTCATAGCCGCGGGCGCACGTGCGATCGATCGAATGTTATACTTGATCATCATCGATTTGTTTATAGTAATCTTGGTTTACTGATTTGTATAAAGCCTGTAACAGTGCAATATTGCTTTTCCTTTCTCTGCTCACCTGAATGTTTCTTCATAATTATTAATAATAGTAAGTGTTGCAGTTTTACGTCCCAAAACCACGACATGAATATGAAGGACGCCGTGGTGGACGGCTCCTGAAATTTCGACCATCTGGGATTCTTTAACATCTAGATTACGTACATTAAAGTACGGGCTAAATTGGTACTCAATTACGCACAAAACTGCCGTTGATGCTGGTTGAAAGAGAACGTGGGGACAGTGAAGATGCTGTACACTGCTTTGCTCCCCCATACTCACATTATACATGTGTATTTTTGTGCGAAATAAATGCCATACCACGACGTGCAATGCGAAGAAAGAAATGGATCTGTAGCTTTATCGCCATTGTATTTCAAATTGGAAGGCCACGAACAATGAAATAACAAACAGGAATGCGGTACACCAGGAGTAATGTAACTGATGGAGATTTACGAGCCAGTCATCAATTGAGGTGCCCGGATCGGTCGTGATTTATCATGGCAAGCGGACACAGCAAAAGACAGACAATGAGATAAAAAGGTGCACATGAACGGCTTGTCATGGTCACAATAAGCTATAAATACGCCTCAGTATAGAGGACAACGCATTAATTGTGACCGCTTCGGCTTTGTCGTCTTACCCGGGCGTATCGTGTACAGCCTGTGCGACTTGCATCAGCGGAAAGACATTTTAGTTCACATTAATTTCCAATTAGCTTATCATTTGTACTATACACTAACTTCTCTTAAGTTTGTACAAGCCAGAGCTAACTTTAGAATAGTATTTGACTGGGCTGGTTAGTTGAACATAGCAGGCCCGTTTTCCAACAAAAAAGAAATTACGAACATAGAGAGAAGGAAAGGCGACACACCATTAAATAGGTGTCGTATTCCGTTCTCTCAATGCCGGTGGTTTTTTATTGGAAACATTACCTAAAAATAACTTTCCCAGCGTTTTCGTCAACTTCATCATCTCTTGGCTTCGTATGGCTGCGACGAACGGAAACTGAGCTCCTACGTTATCATTCTTCATCGTGGAATAACTGACAGCGTAACAGAGTTAGAATACAGGCAATGGATCTTATCGTTCATTGCATAGAGAGAATTTCAATTACGGCAAGTTTAAGACCTGCAGGTAGCACACGAACGATACGATATTACAGGTAGCACAGCGTAAGATAAAACTCACAGATATTGTCCAATTTTATAGAGGGACTGCACAGAAAGGCAGGAAGATTGACCAGTTGATAGTTCCGGTTAACTACCCCGCGCGGAGAGAGGGAATGCGGATACAAAAAGAAAGGTGATGGTGGACAGAAAAATATGACAGAAAGAGAGACGAACTCAAAGTAACCGCGTGCAGTGAACGGGGGAGGTGCTGTCCAAGTTTTTCAGAAAGACCCGCAGGCCTAACAAATCTGAGAAGCGCGAATTAAGGCATTGCCCAGGAATAAAAGAAGTGAGTGCCATGGCGAAGTCTGGGAAACCATCGAAGGAGGAAGTCCTATCGCTAGCGATAACTGCAACCACAGCGCATTGCGTTTTGCATGCTTGTGAGAGCTGCCTTAGAGTCACACAGCAGGCTGTCTGCTTTTATGGTAGCTTCATGTTAAATCAACTAAGTGCAGCATGGAGTGGAGTGAAACAAGTTTCGCGCTAACCGATGCGTTCACACTTGCATAAATCTCCAAGAATGCGAGGGGGCAACAACTGCCTCCGTAGCACAATGGATCATACAGCACGCGTGTTTTGCGGAGCTTTTGGGTTTGCTGTATGCACCCAATGGAAAAATTGTTTCGACATTGGCAATGATTACCCTTTAGATAATCACCTCTACACTTGAATTAACAATTACGACAAGCTTTACGTATATACTGGTCTGCGCAAACTTACGTAGTTGCAGATCTACCATTTCTTCAACATCGAAACCCGCTTATTTAGGACTACTCTGATACCGACGGTAATGTCTCCGGAGTCCTCTCCCAACGCCTGCACAGCATAGCGATAGATAACAGCCTGATTTTACGAATGCAGAGACAAAAATACAATCACTGCTATTTTGAATTCTCCATTTCGATTTGACCGTATGCATCGACGTTATTGCATATAACCGTCTTTTTTTTTAACAGCGAAGCTGTTAAAACTGGCAATAAGACGTCCGTTAACAAAAAACCCTACTGCGCCGTTGCCATAGCAACCGCCCCAGCTGCGCCCCACCTGTGCTAAAAATGGCCAAGCCGCCGCCGCGCCGAGGAGCAGCCGCCGCCGAGCCGTCGCCATAGCAATCACCACAGTTTCTTACACCGCGGCTTAGGGACAGCGAGTTCAACACATTCAGAGTGGCAGGCCTTGCGCGTATTCCGCATGCGCCCGTCGCCGTCTCTTGGCGGCCGCTTCTTCGGCCAAGCACGCTGGATCCAATCGCCACCGGCGTTGTGATTCCTGTGCTGCAGCTGAGGATCAACCAGCTTCGCTGTACCAAGCTTTGCGCAACGTAGTGCAAACTCCCAAGTTTTTTTCTTAACAGCAATTTCTCGTTGCTCGCTGAGCATTATTTCCGCCCATTAGCTGCAGACTAGCCGGACATAGCCACTCTGCATCTTCAATTACCGGACAAGCAAGAACTACACCATTTTCAAATATTCGTTTTCACTTGCACATAGAACATACGATGCGCAGGCCGATGTTATGAATTTGTGCTTTATACGCAACATGACGGCGACGGCAAAAGTGCACCTGGAGTATATACATTCAGCGCCTCCTCCATTTTTCTCCGCATGGGCGAAGGAGCGGAGCGCAATGGGAACCGGCCGTTGGCGTTAGTGCGGCTTTTAGCCGCCGGGCGTCGCCACCGTAGTAGACCCGCCGTCGCTCGCGGAAACGAATGCCGTGGCTGCATTCGAAGCGGCTATATGGTTCAGTTTTCGGCTGTATTCGCGTTGTTTAAAGTATAATGAAAACTTGTAAACTGGAATCATGAAGCACTTGTCGTTCTGGGCAACCAGCCCATTTCGAAGGCATGTGTCTTTCGCGGCTATTTGATCGAGACGCTCGCGCGTCGTCTGCTAGCCCGATACCAGAGAGCGCATGCCAGGGATGCGTGGAAAATTGTTTTGTCACCGTTACGTTCGCCCAACTGAGAGTCAGTTTTTGACTGTCTGAAAGTCGATTTTCGAAAGCAGCATTTGCCAAGAGCTAATACTGAAAGCTTGGGCGCTTAAAGTTTCCCGATGCCTGCTACCGTCTATTGGTGTAGCACACTATACGCAAGCCTGGAGTTCATGCGCTAAATAGCACGAAATGTCACTAGACTGCTTCCAGGGATACACGTGATCGCCCATTCCCTTCGTAAAGCTTTTGTGAATTACATTTGTTGCCACCGGGAGAAAGCAACAGCTGATGCCTGAAAAAGAGGAACTATGCGAAGTAATTCCACCATTTCAGAGCTTGAACCAGTTAAATTGTGATGGTACGAAAAACAAACAAAAACAACATATGCCGCGCGCTTCCTGCAACCTTGACCGATGTGTGTGAACAGACGCTGTCGTTCAAGCATGAAGTCGTAGTGCCGACTCTCAACTTGAGCCAATGTGAAAGGCGTGAAAAATGGCGCGGCCTGTTGTCAGTTGCTTGAGCTCGTCTTTGTATTTGTAGACGGATTGTTGTAGCCTCAGTATCTGGCTCCTCAGGTATTTTTATTTTCTCTTCCATTTGGCCTTTTCGGTAGTGAGCTAAGTAGAGGCCAAATGGCTGTCGACCTGGACGCTTTTGTCGCATGGAGCAGCCTGTTCAGCCTTGTGCACTCATTTATTGTGACAATTGTCGGTTGCTTCGCCGGTAGCGCATGTGGTGTCCATGGGCTCCGATTCTTCAGCTTCGGGACCTAATGTCAGCGCTGCATGCACATGGCGGCGATCGCGAGGCAGCGTTGCTACTGGTACTACATGCATTCGTTGACTGTTCGGACGCAACACGGTCACGTTTAGGGATACTTTCCATGCTTGGTTCAGTTGTTACCTTGGGCTGCAAGCGTGAAGGGTAGTCTGCAAAGAGTGACGTACTGCATCCTTCGTAAGCCGCCACCGCTTATATTCTATGAAATCTTCGGGTCGTAAACGACGGCAGCATATTCTAGTGTAGTTTGAAGATGTATTAGGAGATCAATTCTCCCGCCTAATTACTGCAAGCAACCTCTACCGAACACGAGCGGCAGCTGGAATTTCATGAAACGACAGCCGAACAGTGTATTAAGGCGAAAGCCTTAGATGCCTCATCAGACGCGAAAATTGACCGTCGGCGGCGTCAGCACGAGTGATGCAAAAATAATTACGTGATGACGTCATCATCGTGACGTCACATAATGTCACGTCGTCATATTACATCTTCGCTTGGTCAGAATGGGCCGATCACGGAGGCAGTGCATGCCTCCGCTGATGTGCAGAAAGGTTGCACTGCCTCCGATCCTTGAGGTT
This sequence comes from Rhipicephalus sanguineus, assembly GCF_013339695.2. Classification (NCBI taxonomy): domain Eukaryota; kingdom Metazoa; phylum Arthropoda; class Arachnida; order Ixodida; family Ixodidae; genus Rhipicephalus; species Rhipicephalus sanguineus. The sequence goes on along the minus strand of NC_051180.1, from coordinate 129,682,244 downwards.
GTAAGAAAACCACGTTAGGTGCAGAAATATCTCGGAGGGAGGCAGGGAACGTTCATTACATTGACTGGAAGAAGAAGATGGATTTCTCCTTTCAGTCGTCTTAGATGAATGCATCAGGGACCTGTGAGATTTTTTTCTTTATCAATAAAGGGAAATAAAAAAAATACAATCGTGATTTCTTTCAGTTCCATTTGCAGAGAGGAGCACAACAGTATGACATACTAATGCATTGGGGCGGTTGCAATAGCCTGAAATAGAAAATAAAGCGCGAATACTATCAAACTCGAGTGCAAGTATCGAACCGGTAGCACGGCCTGATAGACTGCCTGCGGAATACGTACAGCGGGGATGGAAAGACACGCGAAAATGCGGCATCTGCATTCTTTGCTGTTTCGCATTTACTTTAAAGTGGTTATAGCCTGGATGATTGATGAAAAGACGACGTGGTCCATGACACAATAAAAGACCATCTAGCATCTTTTTATTGCCACCACGGTTAGAGCGTGGTGAAAACAGCGCGCCGCAATGTTCGTGTTTCTTTCCATCCCCCTGTACCTGTGAAAGCCTGCAAGAAGCACAAATGCAATTAAACTCGGATGCAAGCACGAATTCGTGAGCTTCGTGATACGCGCGGCCGTTCAGCGCCAGCTTCCCGTACTCTACGTTAGAGCACTGCACGGGCCGGATTTTACGGCCCGGGCCCGGCCCGGGCCCGCTTTATGAAGCCCGAGCCCGGCCCGGGCCCGTGGTTCCAAGCCCGGGCCCGGGCGTACTTGACCATACCCAGCCCGAGCCCGGCCCGGGCCCGTGGTTCCAAGCCCGGGCCCGGCCCGGGCCCGGGCGTACTTGACCGTAGCCAGCCCGAGCCCGGCCGGGGCCCGGGCGTTCATTACTAAACTAATCCAGGGCGCGCTTGTTCATGACCAGGTCCGACCCGGGCCCGCTAGAGCATATTAGTTGTTGATGATGATTATTAATGATACCGTGCTCTTTGTAGCGGGCGATCGGACGGAAAATTCGGCCTGTGTATGCATCGAAATGTTGCTTAGCCCGCGGTGGTAGCTCAGCGGTTAAGCTGTTTCGCTGTTAAAGGAGTCCTGACACAAAACTTTTCGCCTCGCGTTTTTTTGCTGCAATGTGTTGCTGGGGGCCTGTTAGTCATAACACGGCACATCGTTTGCTGCAGCGTGCGATAGATAATTAATTACAAGCTCCTCATTACCGACACAGCCTCAGTTTCGGTTTGACAGAGCTCCAAAAACGACAAGCCGCCGGGTGCAACTATCACCACCTAGCGAGTGAAACGCTCGGTCACGTGAGCACACAGAACAGTGACGCATTTCCGCGTGGTCTGTCGTCGTCGGGCTCATTGTCGTCTGATGGCGACGATTTTCTTGCGGCGGGGATGGAAGGAATTTTCGACGTGGCGAATCACTTCAGGTTTGACCCGCTGGCGAGGAGCGATTCGTCGGGAAGCGCGTCAAAACAGAAATGGCGGCTACGACGTCATCATAACTTGTACCGGCTGAAACGTTTACGTAGGGGAAGTAGGGGGGTCACCTCGGGTCACCTCCGAGGGTGTCAATGCACTAGGTACGGCCTATAATGCTGGATCGCGCTCGCGAACTTCAAAATTCATATAAAATACCTTCCAAGCTTTATTCGCTGTCGATATTTTGCAGATGGTACACACACGTACACGGGAATCGATCCAGCAGGCTTTCTCGGCCGCGAAGTTTTGTGTCAGTACCCCTTTAAGTCCTAGGACACGGGTGCGATTCCCGCGGCGACGGCGGCCGCAATTTGATGGGGGCGAAATGCAAGAACACCCGTGTATATACTTACCTTTAGGTGCACGTTAGAGAACTCGAGGTGGTCGAAATTGATCCGGTGCCACTACGGCGTGCCTCGTAATCATATCGTGGTTTTGGCACGGAATACCAAGGAATATAAATGAAATGTACCGTATGTGTCAACCTCGAATAAAAGACCGAAATCTTTATTCCTCCCGTGGGAACAACCGTGATCTGGCCCATTGTTAGTGCTGTTAATATATATATATATATATATATATATATATATATATATATATCTATATATATATATATATATGTGATCTGGCGTGCTTATAAGGAAACCCACCACGATGTACTTGTTACTTTGACAAAGCCTGGTCCCGCAGACAAAACGTTAGTGAAAATATACAGTGCCAATCTATATGTATAATGGTGAAAAAAAATAGTACTTCAACTGCTTTTCTATTTTTATTGCTAAGCTTTACTAAGAGCCAACTCTTTGCACGTGTCATTTCAGCTTGGCACAGTATACCTTAGACCATGCAATGCATAACGTTTGCGTGTGCTCGAAGGCCCGACTTACGCCTTTTAATTAGCGGGTCCGAGTCCGGCCCGGCCCGCAGCCTCAAGCCCGTGCCCGGCCCGGCCCGCAGCCTCAAGCCCGGGCCCGGCCCGGCCCGCAGCCTCAAGCCCGGGCCCGGCCCAGGCCCGCAGCTTCAAGCCCGGGCCCGGCCCGGGCCCGCACTTTCAAGCCCGAGCCCAGCCCGGGCCCGCCGAAAAACGCTTCGGACGGCCCGGCCCGGCCCGCGGGCCGGGCCGGGCCCGGGCTTTCGGGCCGGCCCGGGCCCGTGCAGTGCTCTACTCTACGTACTCTACTTGCACAGCGCCACCACGCGGCAGCGGCGAGCGGACGCGGTGCGCGCGCTCGACGGCCCGAGGAGAGCGTTCGCCCAGGCACTGAAAAAATAGAGGAGGCGCTGACACATTTTGCTATTGCAATAAAACCGTGTGCAGCTCAACCATATGGTCATTGACCCCAGCAGAAGTTTCATCTTATCGCCTCGGTCTTCCTCTGGGGCAGCACTGAAAAATCGTTATACGGAAATCACGGATACTACGTTTCATTATATTAAAGTTCGTTATTTTGAGGTTTAACTGTATTTCTCGTTTTGTACCATACTCCTCCTACCTGGTCCTATATATGCCTGGGGAATTTTGCAAATAAATAAATAGATAAATAAATGAATACATAAATAAATAAATAAATAAATAAATCTGTATGCAAATCGGAACCTTTCACGCCCACCGCACCTTGAAGGTGGGCCACGCCTGTGTGTGTGTGTGGCTCGAATGTTACAGCGAAAGCTGTTATGAGATCATTTCAACGGCCGTTTTTGGCGCCGTAGTTGTCCGGCGCCGCCACCGTCGCCGCTCCGTAACCACTATCGCACGAAATATAAAGAAAGGGAATAAGAAAAAATTTCCAGGATGGAACGAGGTTCGAACTTGGGCCCTCTGCGAGGGAGCCCAGTGTTCTACCTCAGGGCCATGTCGGTGCTTGAAAGTGCGTTGCAAAAAGACCCTATACAGGCATCATGTCGGGAAGGAACCACATTAACATGTGTATTGTAGTGTGGTAGAAGAGTAAAATAACAACCAGGCGTCACACAAACGCGAATTCTGTAACGGGGCGTCACACAATGCAAATTGCGCAACGAATGAGTTCTTGCGTGCTTCCAACCCATTAGAAAGGCCTCTACGATAATTCTTCACCGTCATCAGCCACAGCATCAACAATGTGCACATAGTGCCTTACAGGTGCTTAGCGAGTACCACGGTTCTCCGCAGAATGACGAAAAATTGCATAGTGGCTGCTTCCCTACTTCTCAAAAATTATGATTTATAGCGTAGTGGGTTCCTGGCAAGTGCACTTCTATTGGTTGCCAAGGAAGCCCATAAGGCTCTCATGATACATTTCCCCAGGCTCTCAATAAAGTTAATTCCTTCTCTCTCTCGCTCTCCGTTTCTCCGGTTAACGTATGTTGTAAAGTGTGGTGGGACAGTTAAATAACGACCGGGCGTCACACAATATGAATTACATAACTAGTGGGTCGTTTAAAGCTTCCAACCCATTACAAAGGGCTCAGCCATAATTCCTCATCGTCATCAATCACCGCAATAACAAAGTGCACATAATGCCTCACAGATGGTACCTCGCTTCTCCGCAGAATAACGAATAATGTCGTGGTGGGTGCTTCCCAACTTCCCAAAAATTATGATTTGTGGCGCAGTGGGTACGTTGCTAATGCACTTATATTAGTAGCCACAAGAGAGTTTATAACGGGCTCTAGAAATGCCGCTCTTCCAGCTTCCGTTGTGACTGTGCTGCTCTTTCCGCGCAGGCCTGGCGTTTTTTATGTGCGCGTACGTGGCATTAAAAAATAAACTAAAGCAATTACGGAATCTGTGCCAAAATAATTTCCTTAGTTGGACGAGGACTTATGGGACAGAAATCGTATAGGCACGTCGCATTCTCAACTTCGGCAGGTTTTGCTTTCGGAGAAAAAGTTTCTGAATTTTCCAAACCTTTTCCACCGCACTCGTTAGGAATATGAGACTTCGGGAGAAAACGAGAAAAAAAAAATGTCGCATCTCACCGGAAAAGTACTGGGAGGCATTACTGCCCTGCGAAGCTGGGGAAACGGCAACAGGTACGAAGAGATGCGGAGTGATAACGTACCGCTGGTAGCACGATTTGCACAGCATTTCTGCTCCTCATGTAATGCCCCCCAGCAGAGAGACTTGGTCTTTCTATTCCGACGTGGGAGCGGCCCGCAACGTGCTACAGCGCATTCCGAGGGACCAAAACAAAGTTTATTCATCCATCCATCCATGCAATGCTCCCATCAAGATGCATTTAAGATAATGTCGGGAAGCGGAAAAGTGAAGCCTATAGGGTATAATCACTTTGATGCAGCGCAGGAAGCAAAATAAGGAAGGAAATAGCATGACAACGGTGGCGGAAGCATCAGTGAGCAAGTCCCTGCTAACATTGTTTCTATGTGAAGACACCCTCGTATCGCGCTTTTCGCTAGTGGAAAACTTGCATTTCAGCGTGCAAGTTTCGTCCCCTCGCCGCATCATCGCGCACTTATGTGTCATTGCACCGGAAGCCCGCAAGAGTGTCACGTGGTAAAACATTCAATCTTCTATGCAAGGACATTAGGGGTACTGGCCTTCCACTACCAAGAAAGAGAATAGTATAACGCGAAATAAAACGCAAAATTTAACTGATCCAGATGTGTTGCCGCGCTGGTTGGTTCAGTCTAGTAAAGCATAAAAACCCTCAAACATTGTTTTGTGCCAAAGCGACGACACGCTTGCTCGATAGATAACAGATGCGTACCATATCGCAAAGCATACAGCTAGTACGTACCTCTGTTTTGTTGCATTGCAAAAAATGAAATAAAATAGTCCTTACAAAAACTGCTGCATTGTGTTTTCACTGCACGCTCTTCAATATGGTGCGATGTTCGGCTTTCATACGCGGTGCGATCTGCCTGACTTTTGCCTATGTAGACGGTTAAGTTTGTTATTCGTGGGCGTCGCCGTCTTAGTTCCTAACACGAATGATTTCTGTTTCGCATGTCGTGGCATCAAATTAACAAGGTTTCGAAACGCTGAATTCATCCGTGCAACCATTTTTATGCGCGCGAGTTTACTGCAGAGTACCGTTCATTTCGTTGCTACAGACACAAAAACGGCAATGTTTAACAGCCCAGGACTGCGACACTTAAACGGTTTGGTTTGGTTTTACGGGGTTAAACGTAACAAAACGACTCAGGTTATGAGGGATGCTGTGTAGTGGAGGGTTGCGGATAATTTCGGCCACCTGGGGTTCTTTCACGTGCACTGAAATCGCACAATACACGGGCCTCTAGAATTTCACCTCCATGGAAACACCACTACCGTGGTCGGGATGAAATCCGCGTTCGTTTGGTTCAGCAGCCGCGCACCGTAGAAGCACGTAAATGCATCCGTTAAATAGTCTGCAGTGGAAGTTCGTTGATACGATTCTATATAATACGTTTTTCTGCCTCATATGTTCTTTTTATTCCCGGCGAACGCCCCGCGGAAATGATGCATTTTCATGCGTTTAATACGATCACATGTTTGCCCAAAATCGGATAATACGACCGTGAAGCAGGATCACGACCGATGTATCTAGAAATCCTAAGTTTATTCTTCGGTATTCTAGCTTCTTTTTTTTTACTTTTCAGAAGAATTTGCTCCTAGACGTTGCAAAGAAGAAAGCGCAGCGCAAATTGACCATCTACTTCCATGTTTATCAATAAAATTGAGTTGCTGATGGAGTATGCATATTTTCCTCTTTTTTTAACCACTTTGATTAATACGATTTTTGCATGATACGTTTTTTTTCCCGGTTCCCGTGAAAAATGTATCAACGAGATCCCATTGCATATGTGCGTATGTCCCTTCAAGTAAATTTGAAAGATTAAACTATGAGGTTTCACGAGCGAAATCATAATATGATTATGAGGCAGGCCGTAGTAACGGGACCCCGGATTAATTTTGGCCACCTGGGGTTCCTTAACGTGCACCTGAATCTAAGTACTCGTGTTCTTGCTGTTAACCCCCATGCGGCCGCCTTGGCCGGGAAAGGAACTCGCGTCCTCGATATTAGCAGTCCAGCACCTTAGCCGATGCACGACGGGAACCAATAAAATTCAGATGCGGGTTAGCGGTTGTACTTGTCCCGTGTAATGCTCGCGTTTTTTATACTTTACTATAGCACGAAGTACAATAACGCGCATATACGTTATACTGAAACTTGTTCCTTATTGATGTTATTAGAATGAATAGAATAAAGGATTGGATTAAAGGATAACCAGGATGAAAAGCGCCGGTCAGCTAGGCTTAACGGCGGGAAAGGACAATTTTTATTTATTGAGGTGATATAAGTAGACGTTGACGCACAAGTAAGTCTTCGTGTTCATAATTAAACATACACCCGCTTGACTTTTCACAGCTGCCTTAGTAAAATTAAGTTATTGATTAATTACGCGTTGTTATTGGAAGCGCAATATCCTTCTTTTTTTTCGCGTTGGTGCCTCTGGTAACGCTTTCCGGTTAGGGAGCCTATATGAACGGCCGTTTGTAGGCTCCCTATTTCCGGTACTCCAATTAATGCTGGACAACGAGCTACATGCAACAGATGCTTCGTGTAACGAATATTTTTTTTTCGGAAAATCATATTTCATTGTGATGTGTATGAAGTTAACAAACAAACAAACAAACAAACAAACAAACAAACAAACAAACAAACAAACAAACAAACAAACAAACAAACAAACAAACAAAGAGATGGTACAGTTAAGTAGAGCGCAAAAAGAGATGGCACAGTTAAGTCGAGTGCAAGTTCTGTGGAGGTAAAGGGACCACTTTCGCAGCTGGCGGAACTGGGTATGACACTTTCTTCGAGCATTTAGCTGCCAGTGAATCCCTGTGATGACATCATGTTGATGATTATTTCTTGCTGTGCACAATACCTCTGTACGGTTTATCATGTGGAGCGCGGCGTTAACATCTGTTCGCTCTATTGAGATTTAGTGAGAGAGATAGAAATATTATACTTTTTCGATGCAACAGCTAATGACACCGTTGACAGCAGAAAGAAAATTGCATTTCCGTGAGAGCGACAATACCTACTCGATTACTCTTTCACGTGTAACCATAGCGAAATCGACCGGAAGAAGCCAACCGTATATTGGCAGCGGGTTATCGCGTTCATTGTGTGCACGCGCGGCGTGTATAGGGAGTAAACAGAACGATAACGAGATAATATGCGTAAACGACGTGTTTAGCTTGCCCCCTTTTTCAGACTGCCTGTTTATGAAAACAGCCCTTCACTACGGCGTCTCTCATAATCATATACCAGAATTGAGACGCAAAACCCTAACAATTATTACAATTATTACAAACCCTATCAAGTATTGCAATAAATAGTGCCAACGCGGTTTTTTTTGGCATCCGAGGAAAAACAGGATAGAGTGCGACAAACAGAAAACGTAAAAAATTAAATAAATGAAAATTCTTGCTTTCGAGTGTCGTGAGTAGATCAGATGAAAAAATCCGTAAACAGGGGGTGGGTGCTCAAACCGACGTTTCGACAAGTGGATTTGTCTTCTTCAAGGCTGGAATTGATTTCCTTAGCTCTCGTGCGTATATGCTCCATGCCCTCTCCACCACAAGGGAGAAGGGGAGGGCAACTGCCAGAGTGGGGGTGGGGGAGAGGCCGCCGTGACGAACTGGGTGAGTCATAAGGAAGGCGAAAGAAAAAGAAAAAAGTAGATCAGGTCATTCGCACAGCAGTGATACGGGCGTGTAGAGGCCGTTTCGCCTAGGCACGATGTTGCTAATCGAGCTGTAAAATGTGCATTTCATATAACGCTGCGCGTCTTTGCAAACGAGTGATGTCTCAAAGTTTTTGTTTCGTAGATATGTTTTTAACGGGAAGTGGTTGACGCAAAAATAAACGGGATTTCACTATACAGCAGTAGTATACAAGCATAAAGATAGCCGCATGCGCGTTATTGTAAAAGTGGCGCAGCTGAAACGGGAAGCCTGTTCTTGCGTGAGCAAGCCTTTGGCTGTCCTGAATTAAAACGAAACAAAAGTTGACTTTCTTCTCATGATACGTGCTAGTATTTATCTTATCTGTAATTGCACCCCCATTTTCTATAAATAATTGGCGTCTAGCAATAAACTGTTGGTTTTCATTGTAATATGACTGTTCTTTGATCCTTGTATTTCTATTGTTAATTACCAATAATGTAAATGAATTTGTATGTTACATAGAGTGTTATCCTTTAAGTATATGAACATTATGTACCTTACCCTGCCTGTAATGACCTCATGGACAGGGTTGACAGTATCAAATAAATAAATAAATAAATAAATAAATAAATAAATAAATAAATAAATAAATAAATAAATAAATAAATAAATAAATAAAAAAATAAATAAATAAATAGCATTAAACCTCAAAGTTAGCGCTGGCCCCTCTCTCCTGCCCTTGTCGCTTATTCTTCGTGCTATAACCCTCAAGTACAATTAAGTGCCCTCAAGTAAGCCTCAAGTACCAACTATAGCTCAAGCTGGCCGCCATTCTAAGACAAACAACGGAATGTCTGGTTTAGTCAAAAAGAAGGGGGTGGTGCGGGTTTCGGTTGCGTGGGCATTATGCGGCCTTCAACTACACTGAGCACCACGATGACTGCAGCGCACTAGTTTGCGTCGCGATGCTCCGTGACACAACCCTCCCCCCCCCCCTCTTTCCCTTCCTTTACCAGGTCCGTAGCTGCATTTCACTTGGACAGCGTTTTGAAGTAGTCTAATTTCAAATTTATTACCTATTTTTTAGCAGCAGTGTTGAAGTTTAGGTGTTCGTACAGTTACGGCGGTGTCTACAGCTACATTAAAAAATAACAGAAGAAAAGTCAGACGGAAAATCCTATTGGGCGTAGCTTTTTTAACTGTAGCGCCTTTAAGGCGGACGTCAAGGAAGAAAATTGCATTTCCGTAATAGCCGTAGCACATACTCGATTACTCGCCTGCGAAGTTCGAGTGGCACGGCGAAATCTGTCAAAGGACCCTTGCTAAAAGCGGCAACCTCTCATTCACACGATCGTTCGTTGAATTCATCATTACCCTGTTGTCAGCGGCGTCAGGTATAATTTATTGAGTACATAATTTATTGGCTGCCTGTCAGCCACGCCGGATGCGGGGAAAATGTTGTTTACGCCGCGAATTATTTGTGCCAAAAGCGCGTAAGCCGCGGGCGCAAGAAGGCGCAAGCGCGGCGCAAGACGCCGCCTCAATTAATTTAACATTTCTCCGAGACGCCCAAAGATCCAGAGACGGATGCATAATCAAGCATCGCTATACAGCGAGTTCTCGCATCGGCATCCAACACATCGCGGAATGGCGTCCCTTCCTTCCGGTGTCACCCGCCCCGCTGTTTTGAGTGGCATGTTCATGTGACATTGATGCCCACGCTCAGATTACGAGTTGTCACTTCTCGCGAGCAAAAGGCAGCATTAGGAAGTAGACGCGCCGTGGTGGCGGGGACGATCACAGAGGCGAGCCGCGAACCTGACGGTTCGGGGTGCGCGTACACAGCTGAAATCAACAAGCGCGGGACCGCGTAGGCCTCCGGGTCCCGCGCGGAGCTCTACAAGAGAGACGCCTTAGGGGTTGCCGAGACGTTCGTCGGTGCATTAATAAGAGCCCGGAGAGAGATACGTCGGCGTGGACACAGGCGCGAGGTCGACGCGCAGTCAGTCTCGCTAAGCAAAACTACACTAGAGCGAATGATAATGGCTGAAGGAGGAGGAGGTTGCGGGGTGGGAGGCCAGAGGAGGGAAGCGCGGAGCAGCCGCGGCACTGCGCAGCCTTCCTTTTGGCTTTGCGCACGTCGACTCACCGCCACGGAGTGAATAATGAAGACCGTAGGGGGTCGGCCGGATGCCCATGCAAGGATTATCGGCTCCCTTGAAGCCTATCGCTCATAACCCAGGGTTTCGGAGTGTAACGCCTCCTCTTCGCATTGACGGCGGCGGCGCGGGAGCCTCTGGCGACTGCTGATTCGGATCCCGGCGCCGGACGCTGCTTGGCGGGCCGAGTCGTTGCGCGACTATAGCGGAGGGGGCGACTATTTTTCTGCGTTAACGTTTGTCCTTCGCGTATCGCCGAGTGCCCGCTTCTTTTGGCGGAATTCCTTAGCAGGGAAATGGCTCGCGCTAAGGGTTGCCTCGGGGCGTTTCTTCTTTCGCATTTGGCAATGGCCGGTCATCTGTCTATGTATAACTGCTATGGTGGATTCTCCCGTCATAGGAGTGCCGACGCGTGAGCTCGGGCGCCTTCGTTCTCTGATTAGACATTCAGAGAAACGAGTTACTGGAGTGTGTGCACATTCGGAGTGCCGTTTGGGTTATGGAATCGTAATGAACGTACCCGGTGTTGATAGGAGTATTCTTTAATTATTTCGTTCAGGAAGGAGAGACACTTCCCTAGAGGTGACAACGAGCCATGTTATTCATGATATCCTGCTTACTGAAAGTGAGGCAGAAATTACGACTACGCGCGAATAAAAAGTGTCATAAACGAGCGATGCAAGTATGCGCGAATAGAGTGTATATGCAGCTAAATCTGATACATTGGAATAGTGAGATGCGTTGCTTTCCAACCAGACGGCTCAGTATGAGCTCCGATGTCATGCCGTACTGGGTCAGAATAAAGGACCGCGAGAGCTTGACAGGATAGCTGTAAACAGGACTCATTGCTTACATCGTGTACTCCTTCGCTTTTCCCCAATGGCGTAAAAAAAAATTAAGACCAGCTTCGCACTATTGGTGCCAAGCCTGAAGGAAGTGCGGAGCTGGGCAGCCTTCTTTGTTTCTCTTCGCTGTTTCTCTTTCTTTCCTCCTCTCTTTCTTTCTTCTATCCTCTCTCTGTATTTATGTCTTTTTTTCTGTTTATTTCTATGTTTCCTTTCTCTCTCTCTGGCTATTTTGCCTGAAACAAACTTCAACTTCAACTCCTTCTATCTTTCTTTCATTCCTTTCTTTTTCCTCCTATCTTTTCCTCTCTATTTCTTTCTTTCTCTTTATTTGATTCGCTTTCTCTTTCTGCCTTTCTTTCTCTCTATTTCTCTCTTTCACATTTTTTATAGACTATGCTTTACTCTCTCCCCTCCTCCTTTCCCTCCTCCTTTTCGCACACCTCTCCTCCCGCTGAACTTAAAATTGTTAACAACACCTTCGTCGCCGTTAACCGCGCTGACTTTTCGCGATAGCCTGAGAGCACGGCCGTATTGACCACAAAATGAAGCAGGCAATGATAAGAAATCCGCAGCATTACTACATGGCTTATCTGTAAACGTGACGTGCCTAAATAGTATAATAAGGTGAGCCCGGCTGCTGTGCGTCAACACAGCAGGCTAATCCGCTCATGTTCGCCATGCAGGTGTCACTTCACGTGATCGTCCGCGTTTTGCTTCCTGCCCTGGCTGCTGCTTCTACGGAAATAGCCCAACCGCACCTTTCCTGGCACGTCAACGACGATGACGCTGCTTTCGGCCATCCGATGGAATCCTGCATCACACCCAAGTCGCCGGCACTGTTGTTGTATCCGGCTGCTCACCTGAACTGCACCCCGTCACCCCTGGGGGCGTCACTCGATGCGCGGCTGGAATACCGACTGCCACCGACATCAACTCAGCAAGGTATAAAGGAGCAAGCGCGGCCGGAGACGCTTTGTGGGCCCGGCTGCTGTGCGTCAACACAGCAGGCTAATCCGCTCATGTTCGTCATGCAGGTGTCACTTCACGTGATCGTCCGCGTTTTGCTTCCTGCCCTGGCTGCTGCTTCTACGGAAATAGCCCAACCGCACCTTTCCTGGCACGTCAACGACGATGACGCTGCTTTCGGCCATCCGATGGAATCCTGCATCACACCCAAGTCGCCGGCACTGTTGTTGTATCCGGCTGCTCACCTGAACTGCACCCCGTCACCCCTGGCGGCGTCACGCGATGCGCGGCTGGAATACCGACTGCCACCGACATCAACTCAGCAAGCTATAAAGGAGCAAGCGCGGCCGGAGACGCTTTGTGGGCCCGGCTGCTGTGCGTCAACACAGCAGGCTAATCCGCTCATGTTCGCCATGCAGGTTGGTAAAGCACACTGTCTTTTTACAAAGCGGTCAAGTAACTACTTCCTGCTGCAGCTGCCGGGCCCTCATTGCTGCCTTTCCATTGTTGTTCAGTGCTGTGATGTTATCCGCTCGTTGCTGTTGTTGGCGGGTGACATCGAAATTAACCCCGGACCTGATAATCAAGCTGTATTAAACGAACTTAGGAAATTGTCTACAGGTCAAACGCAACTAATCACGGAGATTAAAGACCTGAAGTCTCAGATGAAAACAACCGACAAAGCTATCGCTGATCTGAGCGTGCGTATGACTAATCTCGAAACGCACTACCAAAACCTAGCCCTCTTGCGTTCTGATATAGAAAATATGCAAAGTGTTACTGCTTGCGCCCCTCAGACAATCCAGAGGCTAGAAACGCGCATTGATGATGCCGAAAACCATTCCCGGCGTAACAATCTACTTTTTATGGTATACCTGAGTCTTCGGGATCAGAGTCGTTCGCGCTTTCAGAGAATATAATCATAGATCTCTGTAACAAACATCTGAACATTGCGCTTGATGCGAAAGAAATTGAGCGCGCGCATCGCTTGGGTAATCGTACAACTGGTCGTAACCGCCCCATAATAGTTAAATTCTCTTTTCACAAAACAAAAGAACAAGTCCTTTCCAACGGACGCAAGTTTAAAGGGACGAGCTTCAGTGTTGGCGAAGATTTCACACGTAATGTCCAAACTGCCCGCAAACACCTAGTTGCTTTTGCAAAAAGCAAATCTGCACCTTATTCTCTGCGCTTCAAAACCCTTTTCATGGGAAGTAAGCGCTATGCTTATGATGAGCGTATAAAGAGTGTAAAAGAGGTGCAATAGCAGTTGCCTGGCCGCAAGTCACGCCCCCGAGCTACGGTACCGGAACGAGCTAACCTTTGCCTTTCCGTGATCTATGCCAACGCATGAAGTTCCATCCCTAAACGCGATATCCTGTCTAATCTTGTGTTGTCGTCCAATAGCAATTTACTAATAATAACTGAAACATGGTTGACTGATGCTATTACCGATACCGAGGTACTTGCAGATCTGCCGAACTTCTGTCTTTATCGGAAGGACCGCAAGGCCTCACGAGGTGGTGGTGTGCTTATTGCCGTGCATCAGAATTTATCTTGCTCTCTTGTTACCATTGAAACTAACTTAGAAATGATATGGGTAATCTGTCGCGCCTTACCGCAGACAGTCCTTTTGGGCGTTTGCTACAGGCCGCCACATAACATTCCTGATTTCGCGCGTGAACTTAATAACATCGTATACGAGCTTAGCAAAAAACACCCCAACGCAGATGTCCTGCTTTTGGGGGATTTTAACTTCCCGCAAATAAGCTGGCATAATGATACCGCTTTAATCACAGGCAATGAAGCTGCATAGATTTCGTTAATGTGTGTCATAATCTCAGTCTAACTCAACTTGTCTTAGAGCCCACGCGGGTTACAAGAGATACCTCTAGTATACTTGACCTTATACTAACCAGCCGCCCCGGCAGTCTATCATCATTAACTTACCTCCGCGAAGTAAGCGATCATAAAGTAATACATGCTGTCTTCACCTTCCAACCGATACGAAAACTACAGTCGGACAAATCTATACGCCTATATCACAAAGGGAATTACGAAGCCATTAACAATGAGCTAGGCGACTTCTTTTCAACCTTCGAGGTATTATTCCCAATGCGCACGCTTCAAGAGAACTCGACGCTATTCCGAGACAAAATGAACGAACTCGTAACCAAATATATTCCAAGGCTAACAATACACACGAATCAAAATAAGCCATGGTTCACGAGAGCTCTAAAGACTCTTGAAAATAAAAAGCGTCGCTTCCGTTTAGCCACGCGTCTTGGAAGCACCGAGGCATGGTCAAACTACTACATGGCGGAGGACAACTACTTGACTGCCGTTCGCACTGCTAAAAAAACATTTTTTAACATTGACCTGCCCCAGCTACTTACTCGTAATCCTCGGCAGTTCTGGCGCGTTTTAAATCCCCAGGAAACCCGGTCTATCAGTTTAACGAATACAGAAGGCGCAACAGCGTCGGATGCCGAGTGTGCCGATATCTTCAATGCAGCATTTTTTTCTGTATTTACGAAAGAAACTACCACCCCAGCCGTTCTGTTGCCTACTAACACATCGCAGATGCCACCCGTTATCTTTTCTACTGATGGTATACTGTCAATCATTGAAAAAAGCAAACTGTGTACTTCTTCAGGTGTAGATGAAATCAACTCGAAGATTCTAATGAATACTAAGCACGTATCTTCAGCATGCCTTACCCTATTGTTTTCTGAGTCATTGTCTACAGGTACCTTACCATATGATTGGAAAGTGGGAAAGGTCGTTCCAGTCTTCAAAGCAGGTAACAAAGACTCCCCTTTAAACTACCGCCCCATTTCTTTAACTAGTGTCCCTTGCAAAATCATGGAACATGTCATATACTCACACATCATGGCCTTTTTGGATTCATTTAATTTCTTTCATCCTTCTCAACATGGCTTTCGTAAGGGACTTTCCTGTGAAACACAACTAGCAATTTTCCTTCATGATCTCCATGCTAATCTTGATAACAACGTTCAAACAGATGTCATCTTTCTAGACTACTCAAAAGCTTTTGACACTGTACCTCATAATCGTTTACTAATGAAATTATCTGTGTTGAACTTAGATGCTCACGTAATACAATGGATAAAAGAATTCTTAACAAACCGTTCCCAGTTTGTCCTTGTAAATAACCACTCATCCAAGCCCCTTCCCGTTACTTCCGGCGTCCCCCAAGGCTCAGTCTTAGGACCACTTCTTTTCCTAATATATATTAACGATCTACCGCAGCATGTGTCTTGTCCTATTCGTATGTTCGCTGACGATTGCGTAATTTATCATACTGTAACTAACATTTCAGACCAAGAACTTCTGCAGAACAACCTTGATAACGTACACAACTGGTGCAATCGTTGGCAAATGGCTCTGAACGCCAAAAAATGTAAATTTGTTTCAGTTACCCGAAGGCGCACTCCATTCCTCTCTACTTACACAATCGCGAACGTCCCCGTTGAATCAGTTACAACGTATAAGTATTTAGGTGTAATTCTATCCCACGACCTTTCCTGGATTCCGCATGCGACTAACGTCATTTCATCAGCAAACAAGACCTTAGGATTTTTGAAACGTCACCTCCGTCACGCGCCGCAACAAGTCAAACTTCTCGCGTACAAATCATTTATCAGACCACAACTAGAATATGCAACTGCCATCTGGAACCCTCACCAAGCATATATCATCAGTGCACTTGAATCAGTTCAGAATCGTGCCACAAGATTCATCCATTCTTCATATTCATATGACGTCAGCATTTCTCTCTTAAAAGCAGAATCAAACTTATCATCCCTCGCTTTTCGTCGTCGTGTTGCCACGCTCTCTCTTTTTCACAAATTCTTTTACAGTTCGCTAAACCGCCCACCTTACATCTCGCCATCATCATCACGCACGTCTCATCGCACTGGCCATCAATTGCAAGTAACCCGTCCTCGAACACGCACCGTCACATTTCAAGCCTCATTTTTTCCTCGGGCTGCCAGAGACTGGAACGACCTGCCTCACCATGCTGCTGCCGTACCAACTCATTCCGAATTCCTGGACATGTTGCAAACCTGTATTACACCATAACACCTGCATTCATTGTTTCAATATGTAAACCACCTCTTATGTAATACCCCAAACGGGGTATTTAAGGTAATAAAATGAAAATGAAATGAAATGAAATTCCTCCTGTAGAGCATGCAGTACAACTACGCTTGAATACGTTAAGCTGCTGACAGAACGCACTATAAATAATTAGAACAAATTCTCAAGTTTAACGCGTATCAATACTACGCGCTAGATTACGCGGGACGCTACACTGAGAGAATTCGATCCCGTGGGCTTCTCGTGGAAGTGCGCCTAAACCTAAGAATACAAACGTGTTATGCATTTCACTAATATGGTGATGCAGCCACCGCGGCCTGGAAACGAACCCGCGACGTAGTATTCAGTGGCAGAGCGGCGCATCCACTGAACACCGCGACCACTGAATACTTACAAATTAGCATTGATGACAATTGAGCAGTCATGCTGAAAGCAATCATATCTGCTTCAAAAATTACTACATTGCTATCGATACGTGCATGGGCATCGAACGGCATGGTTCCGAGTTTTGTTTTCATCATGAATGCGCTGCTAAGCTAGAGAACGCGGGTTGAATTCCCGGCCACCGCGACCGCATTTCGGTGGGGGCGAAGTGGAAGAGCACCCGTGTGCATATTTAGGATCAGGTCAAAGAAACCCAAGCGGTCAAAACTTATCTTGACTTCTCCACTACGACGTGCCTTATAACCATATCGTGGTTTCGGCACGTAAAACCCAAGCGATTATTAATTATTATTATTCTTCATGAACTGCGGTAAATGGCGATATGGAGGTTTTCAGTCCATCTGTTGCTTCAGCATCAGCGAAACTCTGACGCTAAATTTACTCTAACAAGTACGAGCGAGCCAACCAGCGCGTTTGCTTGTTCTTCACCACGTTTTCAGAAATTTGCGAAGCGCGTTTTGAATCTTCAAAGGCCAGGAGCTCCAGATTGCGCATATTCAAGGTCTTGAAACCAAGTAACATTTTTGCCGCTGCTGAGAGCATTATACGCTTCTACTGCGTGCCCCGCCGTTAAAAAAAAAGGAAAAAGAAACGGAAAACTGGGAGTATTTCTAACGGGATGTCAATGATAACAGTTAGAGTGTAAAATGCTTTGCTGAAGATCTGCACGTCATAGTTCGCACAGATGAGCAGTGAACGACATCGCGTAAGTTTAACAATGCGGAAAGGTTTAACATGACGTAACTGATCCCTTTACGCACCTTTCAATTTAGAGAAGAGTTCTTCAAACGAAATGAAAGTAAAATACTAGTACACTTTTCTTACATTGTCCGAAAGCTGCAGGATTACATGTAATATTCCAGGAATTCATTTAACAGGGACGCTTTTACCCGGGTTGTTGCAACGTACGTCGTTGGCCGGATTTGTTTCCATTCGCACTATTCTCGCAATTTTATTCAGTCAAGACTTCTACGAAGCATCGCCTCAAGAGACGAACAATGTGAAACGAGAAAGAATAATCTGACGTCACGCAAGCCGTAAGGGTACCTTGTTCACAAGAAAAGAGTAAAAAGGCAAAAACCGAGTTTTCAGTACGGAGAAGCCGGTGCGAAGGGTCTTGCGTAAACGTCTGGCACATTTCCAGATGCCGGTTTTAGCGCGATGGCGGTAAATCGCACACGCCGAGATTGAGCAGAAGGTGCGTTGAGAGCGGCACTTCTTGTATCATGACCGTAGTCATATAAAGGCCGGGTTAGTGCGATACCCAGTTCGACCTGTCGTACCAAGGCCGTAAATGTCCTTCTGTAAATGACCTTTCCGTAAATGACCGTAAATGACCTTTCGTACCAATGCCGTAAATGCCTGAAGCTTGGACATGTACAGGGTTTCTGCAAAAGTGTTGTGGTCTGTGCTAAATGCGGCGGGAATCACAACGTAAATTCTTGTTACAGTTCGACATCTCGGTGCCCTAACTCTAACGGCGAGCACTTGAAAACAGACAAAGAATGCCTGACCTTGAAGATGGCAAAACTAATGTACCTGCACGTGCGAAGTATAGTACAGACAGCGTACGTCAAAGAGAAGACCAGAGGCGGAACTTCTCCCTCTCGGCGACATTGTGGCCGGCGCTTCCATCGAAAACGACGGAACCTGTCTCTGAAAAGATCGCTTCCCACAAAGCGACGGCACCAGCTTCTACTAAGGCCCCACCTACAGTGGTAAGCACTGCAAATAAAATGGTCTCTGTCGAAGATGATGCCCAAATTATCAACCTACTTAAGATGCTTGTCAAGGCTATTAGATCACTCATTTCCGGTGACCAGACACCAGCAGCATTAGCCGCAGAGCAACTTTTGGAAGCACTCGTTCCAGTTCTCGACGGTCTTCGCTAAAAACAGTATGAATAGTCGAAAGCCCCGCCCCTTCGTGCTGCAATGCAATGTCCGATACTTACGGCCGCGGCATGCCGATCGGGTGCTAAGGCTCCTCGCAATGAACACCCCGCCAGATGTTATAGCGCTTGAAGAAAGCAATGTCAGAAAAGACGAACGGAGACTTCCTGGTTTTGTAGGCGTTCACAGTAACGCGTAATGCACAGTGCCGGCACGATGGTCTTTCCAATGCACGGAAGACACGCATCCACGAAATCCTTCAAAAGTATCATTGTACGTACGAGCTGACCTAAATTTCTCAGTTATTGACGCAGGTGACATCTGTGACGAGAATTTTGAATGTGTTGCTGCTGCTATAAGTCTCAGAGAAAGAACTACGACTGTAGCAAGCATATATTCTCGACCCACATGTACACGATCTTCAGACACCACATTACTGGAGTCTTTAGTCTCTCAGTGCAACCCATCATTTGTTCTATGCGGGGACTTTAATGCTCACCATCCTCGCTGGTGTTTTCGTACACAAGGCAGTCGTGGAGTGGAGATCAATGAACTGATTATTAAACATGATCTGCAAACGCTCAATGACGGTTCACCCATATTTGTCGGCAGAGGGAAGGAGCATTCTACCATCGACCTTGCGATATCAACCAGAGATGTGTGCCTTGCCTGGTCATGTGAAGCTGACCCATAGGGCTCCACCTACCAATTTGGTGGGCTCCAGAACGTACTCCTAGCCGCCAGACTGCCGTCAGACTGACGCCTACAGAGTGACAAACTGGGACAAGTTCCATCAGCTGCTTTCCGAGGCGCCATCACACGACAAGATGTTCAAATAGGTGAGCAGGTGTTTACGGCAAGCTATGGTGCGACGAGTGAGGAGCATAAATAAGCCAAATTCTGATCTTAAGCGCTTGAGGCTACGCGCGTGTCGACGCCGTGCCTACAGGAGGGCGCAGCGCTCTAAAAGGAGGTCAGATTGGACGGTGTATAACCGTTTAGATGCAGCCACACGGCGACACACCAAACAACTCCGTCGAAAGAGCTGGGCTGCACTGTGTAGTTCGCTGCATACGGCAAGCGGTTTTGGAAGTGTATGGTGCATACTGAAAGCTCTCCGAACTCCCGATAACTGCAGGAATCATATTGCAGCTTTGTGCATAACGACCGGACGGCCTCCAAAAATTCTCGTGGAAGAATTTGCCGACCTTTTTCTTTTTTCTATGCCAAGAGATAACGCAAACGGTGACCTTGATTCCCTGATACGTCCCGATATACCATAACGTTTTGCTATGGTCCTGCCCAGTGGCTTAGGCAGAAATTTTTTTCGGGGGGAGGGGGGGGGGGCACGCCCTTGATCCAACGTGGGGTCCGGCAAGGTAAGTGTGGTTGAGTGTCATTCAGTTTGTGCTCTTTATACCGTGGCAGAAAAAATTTCGGGGGGCGGGCATGGGCCCGGTGTGCCCCCCCTCCCCCCCCTGGATACGCCCCTGGTCCTGCCTGTCAGATGGACGAGGCAGATTTTACTCTCGAGGAGCTGCGCCACGCGCTCTGCATATCATGTCGCCGCACTGCGCCAGGTTAAGGCGGTATTACTAATCAAGCCTTACGAAACATCGATGAGACCTTCCCTCAGTACATGTGTCAAGTGTGGTGAACGTCTGTGATCCCTCTTGTATGGAAATCATCTATCGTGACACCAATCTTAAAGACCGGGCGCCTTGCAAAACACCTCAAGTCATACTGGCCGATATCACTAAGTTCCGATGTAATGAAGCTCATGGAGCGAATGGTGCTGTTTCGTGTAGACAGCAGACTACAGGAGTTAAATTTCTTTCCTGATATTATTAGCGGCTTTTGTCGACGTCGTCCAACCATCGACAGCATCGCAGATCTCTCATCAACACTTGAACCTGCTCGATAAGTCAGGTGCTCTGCATATATGCTCTTCCTGGACGTGCAAGAAGCTTTTGATTCGGTGCCACACAAGGAGATTGTTTTCGCACTTATGGCTGGGGGAATTTCGGGTCGACTGCTTAAATTTGTGCGTAACTTTCTATCGGAGCACAAAATGAAAGTACTCATCGCAGTAGTGACAAGTGAATCGCGCACTGTTAAGTGCGGTATCCCTCAAGGCGGCGTTTCGTCGCCACTTCTCTTTAACAGTGTACTTTCTGGGCTGCCAAGCCGATTACCTCAAGAGTATGAGTTCTCAAAAGGCATAGCGATCTATGCTGACGATATCGCACTGTGAATCAGCGGTCCTTCACGGCAGGGTCCGCGTCTTCGCGGAATTTTGCAGAGAGCGCTGAATACGACTACAGAGTACCTAGAAGAAGTTGGTCTGCAAATTTCACCTGCTAAGTCAGCCGCCATTGCTTATATACCATAGCAGGCAACGTGCTCGACGAAGCATGAGCCGGTTGTACATCGGAGATACAGCAATAGAGTGGGCACGAAAACATCGTTACCTGGGCGTAATTATCCATGATCGCCTGTCTTGGCGCCCTGCAGTTACCTCCGCGAGGCGCCAATCACATTCACTCCTCATGTGTGTTGCTGCCCTGACTACTAGGAACGCTGGCTGCGACCAAACGACAGCACCACAGGTGTATCAGTCAGCTGTGCTCTCTGGCTTGATGCACGCTTTGCCACTCTTGAACGTGCCACCTGTTTTGACGTCTCAGCTGGAACAGGACCATCGTGTTGCCCTCCGAATCATACTTGGTTTACCTCACGCGGCGCGATCTGTTCCTTTACTCGCCGAAGCGCACCAGTTGCCCCTGAGGCTAAAGGCAGGCCAGAGAGCGCTGCACCATATCGAGCGTTTGCACCGAGCACCAGACGGTAAAGCCCTTATTAATCACCTCACTCAGCGCCCGGGATCTCGCATGGGGAAAATGGCGGCATTGTTTACTACGATTGCCGGCAGTTCAGAAGATTCCACTTCCTTCACAACCCGGAAAGAGCACAACCAGTGCACCTTCCCCATTTATCTTTCCTTTCCCAGAATACATAAAAAGTCTGACCAGCCTGATTCGGCGCTATTTCAGATGGCCCAGCCGCACCTATTTGAAAAATTTGACGATTATCCTGAAGTACAGTAGCATCTGTACGCAGCGACGGCCAAGGTGGCTCTGCAGCTTTCTATTGCCCTTCGACCAACATCAGACGGGTGTTTCATACACGGCATCCATCTTCATCAACATCTGCGGAACTATCAGCGATTGATGTTGCTCTGAAATACGTTCCAGAATTAGGAGCATCAAACGTTGCCACACTTACAGACTGTCGTGCTGCCCTTACCAGACTGTCGAGAAACGACTCCGACAGTCCAATCAGATGCAGTATCGTAATGTCTGCCACAAAAAGTGTTTCAAGTGGAGTGTTCCCTCATTTGCCAGTGGATACCTTCGCATGAGGGTATAGCTAAGAATGAAGAGGCGGATCACCTAGCTTCAAGTTGTGCCCACAACGAGTGTGACTGCCAAGGAATTTCATGCCTGTTTGACAACGCTCGTCTGTTGATCCGCCGACATCTTCTAAGGCAGCACCCTGAGCAGCGTGTCGCAAGCGGATTGTTCCCTCCCCGTATATTCGCGGTCGTGGACTGCCTCGTCGTGACAGAGCCCTCTTATATAAGCCAAGAGTTGGCTCTGTATTAGTGCGTGAGCGATTATACCGTCAAGCACGTGTGGACAGTCCGTTATGTAGTGTGGCACCTGTGAGACACTAGAACACATAATTTTGTAGTGCCCCGCATTCGTTATGCAGCGAGCACTGCTTATCAAGGAATATGGAGTTCGTATTCTTAAGTGTACGAATCTTAATGATTGGCTGTTTCCGGGAGGATGTGCTGCTCGGCGTGACCAGGCCCATCGAGCCCAGTACTGTTCTTAAACAGTACTGATTTGGCCTCGCGCTTACAGACATTTTTTCATGTGACAACTTGTGGGCCTGGTCACGCCGAGCAACATATCCTCCCGGGAAGAGGCAATCATCAAGATTCGCACACTTAAGAATAATAAGTCTATATTCCTGTCTGTGTCATTTTTTTCTTTCCTCTTTATTTTCCTTTATCTTCATTTTCCTCTGTTTCCCCCTTCCCGAAGGAGCAGCCAGGCGTTGTGCCCCTTTAGGTGGCAGTTGTCAGCCTGTTCCCTCCCTATTTCATCCGTATCTTCGTGTTTTCTATGTATCCAAACCAAATAATAATAATAATATTAATAGCCCCAAATTCATGGTATGTGCTGTGCAGCTCGCGTTTGCGTGACTTTTAGCGGGCTGCGTACTGCGTGCTCTCAGGCCTAGCGATTCATTGGCCTCGTTAGTCGCTATTTAAAAAGCATGAAAGTTTACAATTTAAGATGACCGATAGAAGTAACTGGAGGAAGCGAAATGTAACAAATGCCTAACAATTCACGTCGAATTTAGAAAAAAGTAGTTGAGGATGACGATTTAGAGTACAAAGTACTCCACTCGGAAAAAGCCGTCCCGTGAAAATATAAAATAAAATAAATAAATAAATAAATAAATAAATAAATAAAAGAGGGAAAGGTTATGAAGGCAAGTAACATGTCGAATAAGCATTTTAATGGTTCTTTGCCTTTGTAAGGTGTTTGATAATTAGTTATTGCTTTGTACAAGATGCTAATAGTGCCCTCATGTGTGCAGTGTGTACAGAGGTGATTATAATTTGCTATATATCTATAAGTGCGCCCCCATTTGCCATGAATGTGGTCGGAATTGAAAAGTTAACATGCCTTCGATCTGGAGTCATTTTTACTGTAATGTCATGGAAAATATGAAGTTCAAACATCAACAAACCTCATATCTTTAAAGGGCAACAAGCTAGTTCGATCACTTGATCAAGATTGGTCTGACAAGGCATAATAAGAAAACAAAAATCACACTTAAACTCGCCAGTGCCATGTCTAGCGTAGACATCCTGCAACAGGGCTACGCGACAGACCTAGTCGCCTATGAAGTAAACTCGAATGTTTTGACCGAAAGCGTTACGTCGGAACAGGTACCAGACAGATATGCCGCCGTTTCGCCATGTTTGCTACTGCATGGAACGCAACTCCAACCTCAGAACAGGGCATTAAAAGGCTAATGCGTGCGTTTTGCAGCACGTGGCACAAGCGGAAAGGAGGCCACGAGTATACAGTGCATAGCGAGGCATCGCAATTTACGATTCCGTAGCTATGTATAGCTTCACATTGCGCTGCAACGGTCGAAATAAGGTCCACATACGTGTTTTGCATAAGTACTGTATTTTCTGAATTGCGCAACTTGGCCTTGCGCTAGGGTATGTGAAAAACGACGACGCCTCCCTTCAATGCACGCATCTACCTGCGCAAATAAAATTTGAATCGATTCGCCCATATCTTCATGTCAATAAATGAGCCTACACCGTTTTGGAGAAATGCATTTTTGGGGCTTAATTACCTGAAAGATAGCATAAAATATGAAATTTCTTCTTAAAAGGACACTTATGTGACACAACATATTGGTTTTGATTAATAAATCGTACTCTGAAAACACTAATGTCGTTAATTTCACGTCATAGGTTTATTAATAGAGGAGAAAAACAAGGTCGACGTTTCATTTTTAAATCTAGCGCCGAAATCTCCGCGTGCGACGTCACAGATTTCGAAGGGAATTTTTCGTATTTTGGCGACATTCCATGAAACTTGGTTGTTAACTTCATTGAAACTTGGTATGTTAACTCCCTGGCCCCCCAGAGGACAATGCACCTAATTTTTACCGATTAGGAACCGCGTGGGCTATAGCAGACGCCGTGAAAGTCTATGACGTCACGGCCATTGGTACGCGAATTTCAATGTGGCGTCGCCACCCGCATTTCGTTTTCGCGCCTTTTCTCGCTCACCAAGCGTCATCTCGCGGCAAGCATGGTGATATTGGCATTCTGAAAGAGTACTTTACTAATACGAGAAAAGTCGTTTTTCTCTTTAGTGTCCCTTTAAGTTATTTACACACTATACCCTAAAATTTATAATGGCAAAACAAACAACAAAAAGTCGGCGTCGTTTTTGTCCTATACAACGATTCCTGGCCTTAGATCACGTGATACCAAGGCCAGCGATGCAGGTTACAGGAAGTGTTACCCTCAGAGCTCCTATCTCAATGAGTGGCAACGAAAGAAAATTTTTTTCTCGGCAACTATTCCATCAGTTCTGGTGAAATTTATGTATTGGTAGAGTAGAAGTTAAAAACTATAATAACCGAAGAAGGCACGTTAGATAGTGTATATTCTGCCATATTTTTTTAGAAATGGCTAGAAATTGCACAATATAAAAACAAGATTCCAAGTAACACGTTTTTAGCTTCGTACAGCTCTATAATAAATTTCGATGTCACATTTTCGCAAAGCGAACTTATTAGGACATCTAAAGCAGACAAATCCTGTGTATTCTGATGTCTGATTGGAGTACGACTTTTGTTAAAAACCCTCGTAATCCCTGTAACTATTTTTCGTAATCCGTACATTGTTATACCAAATCTGTCATCCCTAGATGCCATCCCTAGATGTCATTCCTAGAGGTCCGTCAAAAGTTCCCAGGCTACTATCCCATATATTCCTATGACGGTGTGGCCTAGGAACATTTTATGGACCCTGTAGATATATCAGTTTCTGGTGCCTCGTTACACCTTTGTAAGTGTCGTGCATGCCCTTTTTTATAAGCTTACCGATTTCCTGATTCTTAAAAAATTTGCAGGTTCTTAAAAAAATTATACTTCTTAGGTTACTAGACCTCGACTTTTCGTTCAGCGAACTGGGAGCGCGGAAACAGACAACGGACGAGGAAGGACCACACAACACGAGCGCTAATAAACAACTCAGTTGTTAGAGAGCGCTCGTGTTGTGTGGTTCTTAGGGTGCCTTGATGCTGCGCTTAGTGGTTCTTCCTTCGTCCGCTGTTTGTTCCCGCGCTCCCAGTTCGCTGAACGAATATGAAATACCAACTAGACCCCCTGTCGATCCTCTTGCAGTGTGTCTAAACCTTTGTTTTTCAAATGCAACAGATTCCATTGAAATCGAACAGGCTCTTCTTCCATAAAAGAATTTTTGTTTTTTACATGTATTTAGATAGAAAAGTAGGAATTTGTATAAGCGAAAGCTCTCTTTTAAAGAGACTGGAAACCAGCCATAACGTGTGATTGGGTCCTTGTTGAATTGGAAAGGCCGCGATTTATAGTGGCAGATTCGATCATTTTTTGTGTGATTTAAATAGGTTTTGTATATTTAAATTGCGTTTGAAAGTCGTAGAAACCAGCACGTCATGCTGCGCCTGGAGAATAACACCTGGTACTACGCGAAAGAGTTGTTCTGATTGCTGTACGTAGTCTGAGGTTTAGGCGCACCATAATTCGTGCTTAAAGTTAGAGTCTGTACGTTATTAGGCATCACCGCTTCATTATATGCTTATTACGAGTAAAATGAGTTGACGGTGAGGAGCGGCGCTGCCTTCGCGGCAACAAGTGGAATAGAAAGCCTAAGTCGAGCCGGGGGGCATGCACGGCGTACCACAACGCGCGAACATGGTAGGGTCTCATACCCCTGTCACACGGGGCAACTTAAGTGCATTTTGAGGGAGTGCACTTCACCGCTAGTGTCATTCGCACGCTGTCACACGGGAATGCTTAGGGACACTCGCTACAAAGTGCACTTGCCGGTGAGTGCGTTCGCCGAACTCACTTCGCTGCGACGGAGTGTCTTGCCTCGACAGCAGTGGCTCGAAAATAAATAAGTTACTATCCGAAGCTGAGTTCATTGCATTTTTAATCTGTCGTTTTCGTTATTAGGAATATTCTTATGCATTAAAACATATTATACCACAAAAAAAAAAAAAAAAAACTACACAGGTATTCTCGCTCTCACGCAGTTTACAGTCACGACCGCCAGGGGCATGCCCAGCACACGCCGTGCAATGGCCGCAGCCGCCGCGTTTGTACGTAAAGTCTATTTTAAGGGCTGTTTATAGCTGTAACACATTATTACACCATTGCATAAAATAACAAATATCTGTTGTGCTACTAAAGTACCCATCGCCATTACCATCATTTCCAAAGTAGACTTCCCTTTCTCGTGTAGCAGCGCGCCGCCAAAGTGACATTCTGGGGCCGTAAGTGCACTCGCTCAAAATGACACTAAATTTGCCAGTGTGACCGGGGCATCACTTGTTTGCCGGCGTATAATCGCTATCCCGCTCATTTACCACTGTTTGCAGCATGTTTTGCGTGTACGGCTTCATCGGTGCTGCAGATCGAAAAAATCACATAAAAGTGACGGTGTTTACCGCAGTATCATTCCGTAAAAGACATTGTGATCGGCAAGCTTTCCGTTGTAAAATTGTTTGTCAGTACCTTTAAGAAAAGGGGGCGCATAAAACCTCGTCCTTCTGACACTGCGTACGGCATTAGACATCTTATTTTTTTATTGATATTCGCATGTCATTCTCATAATTGTATTACAACACACACACACACACACACACACACACACACACACACACACACACACACACACACACACACACACACACACACACACACACACACACACACACACACACACACACACGCGCGCGCGCACGCACCAGGAGAGTTAGGTTGTGACGCTACTTTCCAGTACCTCGAAATTGGTTGCTAAACGAGCATATGAGCGACGCGGCAAACTGTACAGAGCGGAAGCGCAATGTCCAAGATTTGTGAGATGTACTCCACCACGATGCAGGTTGCCTCATGCCCGAGCTCCTGAGTACCTAGGGCCACAATCACAAAGCATTTTGTTCGTACGTGCTCTTTAATCATTGGCTGGCCGACTGCTGCAATGATATGCCCATTGGTTGAAATCTTCTCTTGCAAACAGTTATACCCTATCACGTTGTCTTGAATGCGGACCTGAATACGCACCGAGACACAGCTCCCTATGTCGCGGTGCGAACCGAAGTGCTCACGCAACGGTCGTCCTGTTTACACCAGTGCGTTATGTTGCCGAGGTGCGCATTTTTGTGGAGACGCATTCTTCACTAATAAACGTGAGATTCTAGAGGCGCAGACTTTTCATTGCGACGTCAAAACATCTAATATTCTCGTAAGACGGGTTTCCACGTTTGCAGGGTTATTAAGTTGAGCACCGTCACTCAGGAGTGCCTAGAGGCTTTCAAGTGAAGGCCTAGCTTGAGCTGTACTTTTTGTAAGCATTAGTTCGATTGTATGACAGTGAAAGTGAAGTCTCGTGAAGTAGTGCATTGCGCCGGCATTGCTCAGCGAGGTCATTGTCACTGAAATGCTCAGTACATGTCATTTTGGTTCACCATATGGCGAGAATGGAACTGAGAATGAGGAGGCAGCGTGACAATGGCGTAGACATGCAAAGGGCGGACCGACTGAGCACGGAAAGTTTGAACATGTCTTGTTGCGGTAACATATACTATACGACTATTAGACTATCAGAGTTGTGAAAAGACAACCCAACATCTCTTACACTTATAGCATGAGATTAATCCGTACATTTTTTAATAACGGCGAAAGCCTCATATGCCTCATCAAACGGGAAAAGTGACCGTCGACGTAGTCTCACCGTCAACACTACCACTACTACCACTACCACTACCAACATAGCAAATGGCGATGATAATGATGTTGATTAAATCGCCGTCATCATCATCGAAGATGAAGACGAGGGTCATAATAATGATGATAATGACTTCACTGGGTGGCCTTCGCCTTCGAGTCGTCTTAGGCGAATGCGTAAGAGACCCTTAGGGGTTTCTTCAATAAATCGTAGGAAACATTTTCAGACCTTCACCTACTCGAACACATAATTTGAACATTCTCCCAACGTATACCTGCCGTTAAGAGAACCCACGAAAACCTACAAGGGCGCTATTTCGTAGTCTCTTGGCACGAAGTTTGACGCCTTTCATAAACCACGCTGGCCACCACAATTTTTGCGTGTCTCGAGCTTACGGAGCCTACAAAGCATGTCCTATAGAATATTTCGGTAGCCTACAGTGGGCAGAAATTCAGGACTTTTCATAGTCTGCGCTCGCGCATGACAAGTTCCCGTGTTTTGTGTTATTTTATTTAGGTCGTACGACAACTTGCGTCGTAACGCTTGGTGACCATCAGATCGTTCTTAAAGGGCCCCTAAGCCACCCATAGGTCGAAATTTAGTTGCGGCGTTGCAGTTGTGCACGAGTCTACAGCGAACGCTGGCAGAGTTGCACGCGCTTTCTCGTTTCGCTCTTTCCTTCACTAGGCTGCGCTCGTCGGCTCGTCTATCCACCTCTCCGAGTGCCCTTCCTCAGCGTCCGAGGTGGAAACGCAAGAAGCGCGCGCATCTGCTAGCAGAAAACAGGCACTTGTGCGCCCACTGACAGCGTCTGTTGGTCGCGACGTCACCTTACCATACAGGTGACGTCACGGTGGCTGTTGTCGACAGAGCAAGGCACGGAGAGGAGCAGGCGAGCGTCTGTTGGTGGTTCAGGGGCCCTTTAACGAAATGAAGACTCTCTAAGGGCGCAACGTTCCCAACAAACAAGGTGCCTTTGTTTGTCACTACTGATAGCCTGGCAAGAGTTTCTTAGGTGACCAAGTTTTCCTGACGCAGCTTCACACAGTTCTTTAACCTCTTGCTGCCTATCGAAACCCGTGATGTGCGCGCAGCTAGACAATAGGGATCATGTGCCTTCCTATTGTTGCACATTTTGTTCGACATAGCTACTGCGCCGGATTACTCGAGCCGAGCCAACTGTGATTCTTAGGTACACCCTGACAAAACTTTACACCATAAACACGGCTATCAGCAGGATGCAGTGTGCAACCACGCCGCTTCTCGTGTATTTGGCGTTTTATTGCAGAGAGGAGCGCATTTTCTTTCTTTCTTTCTTTTTTGAGGACAACCGTGGCGCAGCACTTAGCTATTCAACAGCAATTGATAATTGATGGGGCGCAAAAAGCTAATATTGAATATGTGGACTTTAGCACGATGCTACGCTGTTTCCCCGCAAGCTGATAAGAGACCGCGCGACGGCTAGAGTCCGACATATAAAGGAAGCCACGCGGCTTGACGCGGCACTTCACCATTTTCCCAAAGGCGCACAAGCCCAACCAGTGAGGTAAGTCTGAAACATGACTTGTTTTCCATAGCGGTACCCATTCGCTACCCCCGTCTATAGCAGAAAATCGCATCTTATGGAAATGCCTGACTCGCAATAACAACCCTACCAGTTGCAGCTGCAAGCAGAATGACGACGCAGGTTTAACCAGTGTCCTATATAGAGACTCACAGACGCTGCGCATTGTTTGAAGTTACCCGAAGTTCCCGCAGAATGCTGAACGCGGATGAGAAAAATATATCTTGTAAAGAAGAAAGGCTTTAAGAGGCAATCTTGGCTCAGTATATCTCGAAAAGCTTTAAGGCGAAAGCCTTAGGTGCCTCTTCAAACACGGAAATTGACCGTCGGCGGCGTCAGCGTCCCGCGGCGTCGGGGACAGCACAAGTGATGCAAAAAACCATCATAACGTGATGACGTCGTCATATTACATGATGACGTCACAGACCACCGAAATATGTGACGTCTAGATTAGTCAAAGGGCCGATCACGGAGGCAGTGCAAGATCAGACGAGGTGCCTCCGATCCTGGAGGCAGTGGGGAAGACCACGTTACGTGCAGAAAGCTTTCGGAGGGTGGCGGTGCAGGATCAGTACATCTAGAGTCACTGGAAAATTTTTCTAGTGACTCTAAGTACATCTGAGATGAAAAACAAGATGGCCTTCGAGTTGTGTTAGGTCCCTGCATAAGGGACCCTGTGAGTTTTGCTTTCACTTTGGTGCTGGCGCATAGGTCCATAGAAGACTCCTTGGACTCCTTTCCTACATGATTATTCACTCTAAAACAAGATGTGATATGATGCACGCCGTAGACTATGGACAACTTTCGAGAGTTTCCGTTCTTTTGATGAGCACCTAAATCTAAGTACACGGATGTTTTTGCGTTTAGCCCCCATTGAAGTGCTGCTGGCGTGGCCAAGAGTCGAACCCGCGCCCTCGTGCTTAGGAGCCCAACAATAGTAGACGTTTGTCTAGTTAACCTGCCTGCTCGCTGAAAAATACACCTTTTTATTTAGTTCCACAAAAATGTGCCACACTACTGAAGTGTCGTTTTTTTTCCAGAATGATGTTTCTCTTCACAACCACGCTTCTGCTTTTGGCGGGTAAGCTTATTTTTCTGCCCTATGAAAACGCTGTCTGGTTCGCCGATAGTAAAGGACACCACTTGATTAACATAACGGTTTCTGCACTGCGGCCGATCGGCCATCAGACAAAGTGCAAACTCAAAAGTGCAAACGTCTAGACCAAAACGCAAGATAATGGCATTTGCTTGTTGTTTGTTTCTCTAATAGCGAAGCTGTTAAATCATGAATACTGGAGTCAGATTTTACTAACTGCAGGCCTACTCTCTAAACGGCTTTTAAATTGTAGCACATTTTGATGCTAGCTTCGATATGCTTACGCGCTTGCGCCAGTTTCCATGGCAGCGCTGTTCATATCCTGTGACTATTTGCCTCGCGCAACAATTCTCGTCTATAGAAATGTCTATAGAACGCCAGTTTCTATGGAAATGCTATTCATATCGTGGAACTATTTACCACGTGTAACAATTATCGTCTATAGAAATGTCTACGCATACATAAGGCGAACTTGATACATGCACTCAGCGTTTCAGAAAGCTGGTGCCATTCTAGATGATGCAGTGGCATGTATACACAGCATAGGAATTTCCTTTGATAAAAACACACACAATTTACGAACACCCTTCTCCCTTGACTAAGCTACTGAAACGTTGAAGCCAAAGTACTGGTATTATGCGTTAACGAACGAATGATAACAATTAGCTGCACGTGTTCTGAAAGGTCAAGCTATATGCCGTGTTTTATGGCTGTATAAGCAGTCCTAAAGCAATGGCAAATCAGTTCAGCGGAAGCCTGCACGGCGGAGTGAGTTTCATGAAAGTGAAAACTGTTGTCCAGACGTTTGCACCACAAAGTTGTAAAGGACACTCACACGTATTGCCGCCTTTCCCACAACTTCACGGTGGTTGTTACGTGGTATCGTTGTCTCGAGTCGACAGAGGCCAGATGGGGGTCGAAGCTGAAAAGACGGGTCCAGTCGGTGCAGACGTATGTCTGAATGTCAGAGGCGAATAAAATGCTCTCGAAAGACATTGCCGAATTCTCCTGCAGTCCGTTTTCACATAGAACGCTTCGCATCTCGCGAAAATTTTTGTGCTGATCCAGTATTCGAATACGAAACGAACGCCTTTCTAAGTTGGCTGCTCTATCATCTGAGCTAATCAGGAGGCTGGGAGAGTGCAGCTGACTGCAGTGCGAGGGCGAATTCATCGCATCTTTAAGCACAGGAACACTGCATGTGGTAGAACAGTTCTGCAAAAGTCCGCACTGTCCGTATAATTCTTAAACCTTTAATTGTTCGGTATTCCAGGCCTGAGCCAACAGCAGTCCACCGAGGATCTTAATGCGTATGTTGACAAGATTCTGAAGGAAGAGCTTCCCGCTCAGGCGCAGCAGTTCGACCCGCTGACGGTGCCCGGATTCAGCTTCCACATCAGGGACCACCCCCACTTCGTCAGCGTCAGGATCCAGCCCTCAACCGTTACCGGTCTGAGCACCATCCAGCGCTCGGGAGACTGCACTTCTTACAACCGGCTGTTCCCGTACCGCGTCTACGTCGGCTGTAACGTCACTTACGGAGAAATCAAGGTTGGTGCTCCTGATGTGCCTCTTGTGAAAGTCTCCGGTCACATCTACTCAAGGTGACACGCAGTGACGTGAGAACTTTAGCATGTCCAACATGCTTGTATACGAAACAGCGTTTACGTAATACTTGCTTGACAATGATGATCTTTATTGGCATCTTCATAAAATATCCCCCCCCCCTCTTGCGCTCCTGTATCTCTTATTCCTTAATTGCTCGTTTATTTCTTCATACCAGTTTATGCTTTTATGGCGTACTGTTATCTATGCCTGTAATGACTCCATTTCTGTGAATATTTTCTCCATATATTTTTGTCCACCATAATTATAACCGTCTCGTGCTTACGTAAACCGTTGACCATTTAATCACCAATTCGGCATTGAAACACAGACTGTTAAAGATGGGCGTCTTCCTCAGGTCTGGTTAGGTGAAACTGGGCGACGGCAGTGACCTCTCGCGTAGTTTTGTCTGAGCATATTGCGTTAAAAAGACGTCTTCGCGGTTCATCAATGTTTTCGCCGAAATTAAAATAGAACATCGCGAAAGGCAGTTGCTCACACTTCGGTGTCCGGTAACTGGGAAAACGGCAAGCGCTTGTCTCTTTGAAGATAGCCTATAGCTCTGTTTTTCACATTTATATGCCGCGAAACTCAGCGTACCGATTCCGCCATAAAGGATTTTCCTTCATCATCTCTACGTTGCAAACGAAGTACATAAGTGGCCCTATCAATTTTCGTCGGTTTCGTTGTTTCTTGGATTTCTTCTTTTCATGACCGTGACTAATGAAAATTGCGCTTCTAGGTTGTGGTTCCTCTTGTCGTTTAGGAACAGTAGTGTTCCTAGACCAGTGTTCCCTCTCCATGCAGAATAGCAAGTAGGCGAATACACGCTGGCTGATCATTCTGCTTTCAATAAAAAGTTTTCTTTGTGGCTCTGTGCACCACTCTCTACGCTCATCTACGAATGCTGCTCTCATCTGCTTACTGGTTCGAGTACCACGCCTTTGGCTCTGGCAGATGATATAGCGGAAAGTTTTTATTTGAGCTATTTTAGGCAAGAATCAAGTGAGTGAGGTGCGATGTACATGGCATGTAACAAAACTCATCTGAGGAAACGGGAAATGTTCTATAACATCAATATGTCATGCCAGTAGGCTTAAAAGGAGGCAATGCCTCAGTGTGCGCCTTACAATTTTCCTATTGAAACAAGCGTCAAAAAGCACAAATGCAATAATTAAGCAACTGCTGAACCACCTTGAATAAAGCAAGTTGCTTTTGATATACACAGTTATGTTTTGTTTCAAATGTGTAGACAGAACTAAGGAAATTTAAAGGAAAGCATTAAAATAAAGAAAACGATCAAAGGCTAAAACCCCGTAACTCTGTAACGGGAAAGATGTCGCAGTTGTATAAACTGCGTCTGTTGACACACAAATATGATACATGAGTTTCGAGCTACAACAATATTAGTAAAATCTTCATAACAGCTCTGAAAAAATGTTACCCGGAAATCATTCGCATATTTCCGAATGGAGCTTGGAACGTGTCATTAGCTGCAGTTCGTGTGAACCCAATACTCATCGTTTAATTTAAACAGGAATTCTTCTAAGAATAAGTATATCATCAAATAGAGCGTACAATAAAAATTTCCGAATCACAGTTATCAGATCTCCCTTTATTTTAACTAGAACAAACCTCGTGACAATTGGTACGTGCAGCTGTTGCCGAGAAGGAAACATTACACCATTTCCCGCTAAAGGGGACCATGATGCGATGCGAAGGCGGTGCACTTGCACGATTGCGTTCCGTTGGCGTTCTTTGGGCATGCTACCGACCTCGCGTCGTGGAACGCGAAGAGGAACGCTACGAGCGTCTTGTCTTCCCTGTAGCCTGGCCGCTAATTCTCACAGGGCGAGCGGGGAACGCAGTCGGCAGGCATGCGAGAGGGGGCAGCGTAGGAAAGGAGAGAGAGGGGGAGGGGACGCGCATGCGCTGGTGGTCATCGCGGCGTTCCGCAGGAGAGAATTTCGGCATGCCTAGCCCGCGTTTTAGAGGAAGAGTGGAAAGGGGGAGGGGAGAGAAAAAGTGGAGAGGGGGAGGGGAGAGGGGATGTGGAGAGGGCATGCGCATGCGCAGTAAGGGTGGTCACGCCGCACACCACCACCACCACCACCGGATTGAACTCCGCCATAAGATACTTCGCATCTAAAAAAAAAACGATTTCCTCCTACCGGCATACACGAAGATAGGAACTCCTTGGTTAAAGCATGACCTTAACAACATGTGGTTACACTTTTCAGGTGCAAGTGAAGAGCCAGTTGAAGTACGACCGCAACAGCACGACTGTCACAGCCGAGACAACATTCCCGGAGGTGCGCGGCCGCCTCTATGTGTCCGTGGGCGCCTGGAAGGGGCCCAAGGCTCGCGCATTCCCCAAGCTTGGAAACTTCAACACCACGTTCACTGGCCTGGACGAAAACCCTGAAACCCAGAAGCTGCGCTGGGGATACTACAAGGTGGTCCGCGACATTCTGGCGGTCAGCATCGAGAAGAACCTGGCCTGTGCTATCGCCGAAAGTGCCGGCAAGGTTCTTTGGCCCTGCTGCTAGTGCGGTTATCAAAGACAGACCAGAAGCTGGTAATAAAATGCAGTGATCACACGATTTACAAATGGTCGTTGTTTTTAAAGCGGATGGCTCAAGAGGCGAAAATGCTTCATCCGTTGTCACAGCACACTCAGTCTCATGGCAGCGTCAATGCGAACGGCACACTTAGTCACACGATGGCGGTGCGGTACTCTTCGTGGTAAATATTCCCAGATGCACTAACGCCAGCGTGCGCATGAAAAGAAAAAGGAAAAAAAGAAAAGGGCTACGCATGTGCTAACGGACGTTAGCAGGCGCCCGATGGGGCAACGAGACAAAGGAGGATACTTCTAGTTCTACGACCAGACGTTCTACGACAATGTTGGCCATGACATGAAAATTATGGCTAGTGTTGCCTAGTGCTTGCTATTGTTGGCCTAGCTATGGCTAGCGCTGGATAATGTTGGCTCTCGGTACACAGAGCTTTAACCGTCGAATTCGGATGCCTCAGTCAACATCTTCTTCCCACAATCTCCAAGGAAGAATAACAGGAGAGAGAGGAAAGGCAAGTTTGTTAGCCAGTGTAGAATAACCGGTATGCTATCTACAATGG
Organism: Rhipicephalus sanguineus; assembly: GCF_013339695.2. Classification (NCBI taxonomy): domain Eukaryota; kingdom Metazoa; phylum Arthropoda; class Arachnida; order Ixodida; family Ixodidae; genus Rhipicephalus; species Rhipicephalus sanguineus. Next base: position 129,646,650 of record NC_051180.1, on the reverse strand, counting down.
GGAAAGAGATGGGGGAATTTCAAAGTTAGAAGAGTAAAAAAAGTGAGAGAAAGTGAAAAAGGCATGCTCCCGCTCTCGCAGTCACCAATGTCTGAAATGAAACGGCTGCCCAGGCAGAGCTTTCTGTGGTCTGTGTCAGTATGCGTTTCCGACCCAAGCATCTACTAGACGTCACTCATGATACTAATCTAGAGAATGCCAACGTTCTCTGTTTCACGGAAACGTGGATGAGTCCTACGGATCAAAGAGAGTTGACTATGTATCGCTTTGTGTGTGGAGCACAGCGATCCGACGACGTGGCAGCAAAAGTGGCCATCTACCTTCAAGACAACGTACTAGTGACACCCGTCAAGTAAGACAACTACTTTGACATAGATGAAATGTGTGATAAAAAAAATTACACCATTTCCCGCTAATGGGAACCATGAGGCGATGCGAAGCCGGAGCACTTGCACGATCGCGTTCCGTTGGCGCTCGTAGGGCATGCTACCGACCTCGCGTCGTGGAACGCGAAGAGGAACGCTACGCTCGTCTTGTCTTCCCTCTAGCCTGGCCGTTAATTCTCACAGGGCCAGCGGGGAACGCGGTCGACAGGCGTGCGAGAGGGGGGCAGCGTAGGAGAGGAGAGAGAGGGGTAGGGGACGCGCATGCGCTGGTGCTCATCGCGGCGTTGCGCAGGAGAGAATTTCGGCATGTCTAGCCCATGTTTCAGAGGAAGAGTGGAAAGGGGGAGGGGAGAGGGAAAGTGGAGAGCGGGAAGGGGGGAGGGGAAGCAGAGAGGGGAGGGGAGAGAGTGACTGGAGAGGGGAAGAGGACAGGAGGAATGGTGAGGGGGAGTGGAGAGGGTATGGGCATGCGCAGTAAGGGTGGTCACGCCGCACACCACCACCACCACCACCACCGGATTGAACTCCGCTATAAGATACTTCGCATCTAATAATCTGCGTCTACCTGGCTCCAAGTGTGCCAGAAGCTGACGCAAATCGTTTCGCTCGGTGCAACATTCCGCCTAATGTACTATATCACGCAACTATCGTGCTAGAAGGCTTCAACCAAAATTCACCAACCAACACTGCATTTCTACGAGAAGTGGAAAAGGAAGTAGCATTACATTTGGCAACCCCCTAGAACGACAAACAGAGGTGCAGAATTTTTCTTCCAGAACAGCACTGTCATCAAGAAGATCGAGTGTGCGGCATGCTACTCTGCGGATCACAAGGCGATGATAACGTTCGTAAATCCGCAAAAAGCTGCCCAGAAGTCCGAGTGATCAAGTGTAGTCGGATGATCTGCATCCACCGGACGACGACTGTGAGGCAGTGTTGACCATGGCATGAAAATTATGACTAGTGTTGCCTAGAGCTTGCTATTGTTGGCTAAGCTATGGCTAGCGCTGGATGACGTTGGCTCTCGGTAAGTGTTGGGGAGTGCAGGATATCTTTGGTAATGGTCAGATAGCGGTGGCTAACATTCGCTAATCATTGCTAATAATGGCTAGTGGTGGCTAACTATTCGCTAATGTCGAATACATTTTGGTTTCCGTGTTAGTTTTTGCTCGTGGTGGCTAATATTATCCAGCACACGCTGGTGTTCGCTAATTGTCGGCTAGTATTGGTTAATGTTGGCTAGTACTGGATGATATCGGATATCTGCACGCCTGCGTTGGCCAGTGCTGGCCAAAGTGAGTTAACTAACTTATGACCAGCGTTGCCTAATCAACCGTTGCCTAACCAACTGATCACAAACCGTCGCTTAAACAACGGTTTGCCATATGCAGCGAGGAACTCGGAGTGGTAAAGGAATACGTTTATTTAGGGCAGGCAGTGGCCGCAATTCAGAACCATGAGTCTGAAACAACTAGAAGAATAAGACTGGGGTGGAGCACGTTTGGCAGGCATTCTCAGATCATGAATGGTAGTTTACTAGTATACCTCGTAAGAAAAGTGTATAACACCTGCCTTTTACCGGTACTTATCCCAGAGGAACACACACAGAAACCAGGAGGCTTCCGAAGAGGGTCCAACTTCAATTGAATGCGACGCAGTGGGCCATGGATAGAAAGATGATAGGTGTAGCTTTAAGGGACATGAATATAGAAGAATGAGTCAGCGAACAAACGCCTGCTAAGGACATCTTATTCGAAATAAAAAGAAATGATCATGGGCAGGGTATGTGGCCAGAAGGCAAGATAACCACTGCTGATTAAGAGTAAGACTGGATTACAAGAGAAGGCAAGTGCGTGAGGGAGAGGCAAAAGATGGGTTTGCAGTTGACATTAAGAAGTTTGTGGGGATAACGCAGCCGCAGCAAGCACAAGACAGGGTTAATTGGCGAAACATGAAAGAGGCCTTTGCCCTATAGTAGGCGTAGTCAGGCTAACGATAATGATGATGACTAAGCAAATTACTGTGTATCGTCGTTCGACCCGGCGGGAATGCGGCATCGAATGCTGCTTATGATACTCACGTCAGAGCGCCGTAGCCGGAACCTCTCCTAGAAGAAATTGACGTGAGCGCTCGAACGTGAGTCCCGATGTTACGTCAGACAATTAGCTACCCTTTAAGCGTCACAGTGCAGTCATCAAGCCTGGTGAGCTAGCGTCATGCGCACGACTAATCAACCGACACAAAGACGTGGGCGCTAAGCAAAACAATGCGGCATAGTTACCTCATCCCTGATTGCTTCATATAAAATCGATTGCCACAGTGCGAGGGATCTACTGAAGGTCTTTTCTTCGGTTACTTTGTTGCTGTCATAGAGTGCTACAGAACAACAAGCGTAATCCACTGTCCGAAGACAGAGTTCCCTACATGGTTGCACGCCAAATTGGTGAAGGCTGGACTGCGGTTACTGAAATATTGCAAATACTTGGGATTTCTTGTGGTGATTGTCAATGTCGCTCATGTCCTGGCGCGCGTGTGCCTAAATGATCCTTTTTAATGCTCATAGTTCTAGTGCTATTTCCCGATTAAAATTGTTCGTGAATCCTCTGTTCGTAATGCAACAACAAGTGGGACAATTCTGTAGGTAGTGCAATGCTGGACCATCAAGAAGGTCGCAAGAGAGATCTCGCAAAGAATCCCATTTATGGAGACTGCAGTTACCGCAAGATAAAGTCGCCCAAATCTTTAACTAGCGTGCGCGAGCGGCAATTTTTGCTGCGTGTCTTCGCTATTTGACTGAATTAAGCTCCATAAAGGGTGAGGACAAGTGCATGCCCACAAAGAACATGCCCACAAAACAAGTTGAAACTTCGTTCCATTATATGGCGCGGACACAAAGAAAGGTCGCCGCTGCGCACGCTAGTTTACGATTTGGGCGGCTGTACGCAGAACGCAACAATTTACGGATCCTGAATACCTTCTACAGAAAACGAGCTACTCGTAAGTGGACGTGGAGGAGTCCTAATGGCGAAACTAAATATCAAATAGGCTTCATAATGTGTGTCCAGCCGGGTATTGTACAAGATGTGGAAGTAGGTAACAAGATCCGATGCAGTGACCATAGAATGGTAAGATCTAGAATTCAACTAGACTTTAGCAAGTAACGGCAGAAACTCATACGCAAGAAGCCGATTAATGAACTAGCTCTGAGAGGGAAAGTACAGGAATTCAGAGTATCACTTCAGAATAGGTACGCGGCTTTAACCGAGGAAACCGACCTTAGCGTTGACACAATGAATGATAATATGACTAGTATCATTAAGGAGTGTGCACTGGAAGTCGGGGATACAGTCGCTAGACAGGACAATGGTAAGCTAGCGCAAGAGACGAAAAACCTCATTAAGAAACGTCAAGCCATGAAAGCCTCAAATGCAACAGACAAAATAGAGCTGGCGGAGCTTTCGAAGTTAATCAATAGGCGTAAAGTAGCCGACATAAGAAAGTAGAATATGGAGAGAATTGAGCATGCTCTAAAGAACGAAAGAAGCCTCAAAGCTATGAAGACAAAATAGTGCATAGACAAAAATCAGGTGTATGCATTAAGGGACAAGGAAGGCAAGCTCACAACCAATAGGGATAGAATAGTTGAGGTAGCGGAAGAGTTCTGCAGAGATCTGTAACAGCAGACGAGACAGTCAGGATGATAACATAAGAAGCAGTAATAGCCCATAGGAATGCGACATCCCACCAGTATTGACAGGAGAAGAAAGCCCTAAAGGGAACGCAAAGAGGCAAAGACAAAGCCGCTGGTGAGGATCAGATAACAGGGGCGTAGCCAAGGGGGGGTGGGTTGGGGGGGTTCAAACCCCCCCCGAAATTTTTCAATTTTGCTTGCGTATATAGGCACGCACACATACAAACGCACGCACGAACATACATAAAGTATGGTTGAACCCCCCCCGAAAAAAATTTCTAGCTACGCCCCTGTCAGATAACTTCAGACCTGTTGAAAGACGGTGGAGAGATTATGTTAGAAAAACTGGCCGCCCTGTATACGAAGTGTCTCTCGACGTGGAGGATACCAGAATCTTGGAAGAATGCCAGCATCATCCTCATCCATAAGAAAGGGGACGTCGGGGACCTGAAAAATTACAGGCCCATCAGCTTACTGTCCGTTGTCTACAAGCTATATACAAAAGTAATTGCTAACAGAATTAATAAGACTATAGAGTTCAATCAACCAAAGGACCAGGCAGGATTTCGTACAGGCTTCTCAACAATAGACCATATTCATACTATCAATCAGGTGACAGAGAAATGCGCGGAATACTACCAACCCCTATACATAGCCTTCATAGATTACGAGAAGGCATTTGATTCGGTGGAGACATCAGCAGTCATGCTGACACTGCGGAATCAGGGCATCGACGAAGCCTATACAAACATAATAGAAGAAATCTACAGCGGATCCACAGCCAGTATAGTCCTCAATAAAGAAAGCGACAAAATCCCAATAAAGAAGGGCGTACGGCAGGGAGACACGATCTCTCCAATGCTATTCCCCGCGTGTTTACAGGAGGTTTTCAGGGCCCTAGATTGGGAAGAATTAGGGATAAGAGTTAATGGAGAGTATCTCAGTAACCTGCGATTCGCTGATGACATTGCATTGATGAGTAACGCGGGAGACGAATTACAGCTCATGATTACTGAACTGGATACGGAAAGTAGAAGAGTAGGTCTGAAAATTAATATGCATAAAACTAAAGTAATGTGGAACAATCTTGGCAGAGAACAGCGCTTTGCGATAGGTGGCGAGACACTGGAAGTTGTAAAGGAGTACGTCTACTTAGGACAGGTAGTAACCGCGGAGCCAAACCATGAAAGTGAAATAATTAGAAGAATAAGGATGGGATGGGGCTCATTTGGCAAGCATTATCAAATCATGAATGGTAATCTACCACTATCCCTCAAGAGGAAGGTATATAACAGCTGCATCTTACCGGTACTTACCTACGGAGCAGAAACCTGGAGACTTAGAAAGAGGGTTCAACTTAAATTGAGGACGACGCTGCGAGCGATGGAAAGGAAAATGATAGGTGTAACCTTAAGAGACAGGAAGAGAGCAGAGTGGGTCAGGGAACAAACGGGGCTTAAGGACATCATAGTTGAAATCAAGAAGAAGAAATGGATATGGGCCGGGCACGTAGCACGTCGGCAGGATAACCGGTGGTCATTAAGGGTAACTGACTGGATTCCAAGAGATGGCAAACGCGTGAGGGGGAGACAGAAAATTAGGTGGGTAGATGAGATTAAGAACTTTGTAGGTATAACGTGGCAGCAGAAAGCACAGGACCGGGTTGATTGGCGGAACATGGGAGAGGCCTTTGCCCTGCAGTGGGCGTAGACAGGCTGATGATGAGTTTTGATGACACATATATCGAAATGTTGGTGGTAAATGAAACGAGGACAGTACAGGTCCCACCAAGAGTAACTGTCTATGTTCGGGAGCATATTGTACACTTGTGCAACTTGGTTGAGTTGTATGAGGAAAAATATGATCCTATATGGGTAACATGTAGCTGTACTTTTATGCTTGCTCGGTAAACTGTTAAAGTGAAAGCCTTACATCTCTGCATTTTAAGGCCGCATTGTGAAGTACAGAAAATCGGTGGGCCGATCCCGGAGACAGCGGAACACCAAATGACGTGCAGAAAGACTCAGGGGTGGGGTGTGGGGGGGAACAATACAATCGACTAAGAACGTCAAGTTAATAATAATAATAATAATAATAATAATAATAATAATAATAATAATAATAATAATAATAATAATAATAATAATAATAATAATAATAATTGCTGGGAATTTACGTGCTGAGACCAAGATATGATTATGAGGCACGCCGCAGTGGAGAGCTGCACAAATTTCGACCATCAGGTGCTCTTTAACGTGCACCTAAACTTACGTACGTGGGCCTCTAGCATTTTCGCCTCGGGCGACAACGCGCCTGCTGTTGTCGGAATAGAACCCGCGACCTTCGGGTGAGCAGCCAAGCACCGTAAACACTGTACCACCGTGGTGGCCAAGAGGGAACTTCAAGGTAAGTTAATGCGTGTCTCTCACACTGCGACTGGTTGTATCTTGCAAAAAGTGACTGGGGACAGAGAAGGACCACACACACGGCACATGTGAGCGCAAATATGTGCCGTGTGTGTGGTCCTTCTCTGTCCCCAGTCACTTTTTGTAAAGTTTGCGCAAAAATCATCGATAATGTTTAACCAACTAGCCCACTGCCAAGTTTTTTGCAAGAAGCCTCCACACAGATTGTATAACTTAATGCATTACCAAGTGCGCGGGAGGCTTTCACCTTCAAGTATTACAGAAGGTGCGACATGTCATGACATGACATGACATGACATGACATGGCATGGCATGGCATGGCATGGCATAGCAAAAACGTTAGTTTGGCCCAGAGAAACTAGGGCCCTAGGGCAAAATCCCCCAGTCTAAGTAGGTCACTCCGCCCACGTGGGCACTGGTAGGCCAAAGGCTTTCCCAGTGTCGTGACATGCCTCAGAACGTTTCTAAGGAGAAGCAAGAAGAGCACGATTTACTTTTGTGACTGCGCTACCTATATTATTTAAGAAACACCTCACCCCCCCCCCCCCAAATACACATACACGAACGCTTCTCATCACCTTTTGTGCATCGGCAAGAAGAGAGGTATTAACGAAATAAAATGTGGGTCAAGGGTGGTATATCGAGGATATAGGTTCGAGAGCGCGAGTGCAATTCCCTGCAACGGCGGACGCACTTCCATGGGGCGAAAAGAACGCCAGTATCCTTCAATTAAAGGAGTCCTGACACAAAAATTTTCGCCCCGCGTTTTTTTGCTGCAATGTGTTGCCGGGGGCCTGTTCGTCATAACACGGCACATCATTTGCTGCAGCGCGCGACAGATAATTAATTACAAGCTCCTCATTACCGACACAGTCTCAGTTTCGGTTTGACAGAGCTCCAAAAACGACAAGCCGCCGGGTGCAACTATCACCACCTAGCGAGTGAAACGATCGGTCACGTGAGCACACAGAACAGTGACGCATTTCCGCGCGGTCTGTCGTCGTCGGGCTCATCGTCGTCTGATGGCGACGATTTTCTCGCGGCGGGGATGGAAGGAATTTTCGACGTGGCGAACCACTTCAGGTTTGACCCGTTGGCGAGGAGCGATTCGTCGGGAAGCGCGTCAAAACAGAAATGGCGGCTACGACGTCATCATAACTTGTACCGGCTGCAACGGTTACGTAGGGGAAGTAGGGGGGTCACCTCGGCTCACCTCCGATGTCAATGCACCAGGTGCGGCCTATAATTCTGGATCGCGCTCGTGAACTTCAAAATTCATAGAAAATACCTTCCAAGCTTTTTTCTCTGTCTATATTTTGCAGATGGTACACGCACGTACACGGGAATCGATCCAGCAGGCTATCTCGGCCGTGGAATTTTGTGTCAGTACCCCTTTAAGGTGCACGTAAAAAAGAACCTCACGTGGTCCAAATTAATGCGCAATTTCCCACCTCACGTTGCTCACAATCATATGGTTTTTGCCTGTGAAACACGATGATCACCTGATGTGATCTTGGGAGAAAGAGATGGTTTCGTATTACATAAGAAAAAACAATACTTAATCTCGCGAACGCCATGTCTAGTGTAAACATCCGGCAACAGGGCTACGCGACAGATTTTGTCACCTGTGAAGTAACCTCGAATGTTTTGACCGAAAGCGTACGTCTGAGCAGGTATCAGACAGCTATGCAAACGTTTCGTCATGTTTAGTAGCGCATGGAACGTGACTCCAACTTCACAACAGGGCCTCAGAAGGCTAATGAGCGCGTTTTGTGGCACGTGGCACAAGCAGCAGGGAGGCCACAAGCACGGCGTGCATAGCGAGGCATCGTAATTTTCAAATTCCGTAGCTATGTATAGCTTCACGTTGCGTGGCAACGGTTGGATCAGAGTGCACCTACGTGTCTTGCATAAATACTTTTTTTTATTTTAATTGCGCCAGTAGGCCTTGTGCTATCGGTTGTGAAAGAAGACGACGCCTGGCTTCACTTCACGCTTCTACCTGTGCAAACAGCAGTTGCAAGCATTCCCCCATATTTTCATGACACTAAATTACCATAGTTAGAGTAGAAGTTAGAAACTATGATAACTGTAGAAAGCGGATCGGATACCATACATGCCAGGGGTCTCAAGCTCACCTCAGCTAGCGGGCCGCAGTCACGAAATCTATGGTACATTGGACTGGTCGTTTTCGAGCGCTCCAGAGAGCTCTTGCGACGCGCGTCACGTTCGGCTGGTCGAAATCGAGCGCTCTGAATACGTTCGGCTGGTTCTTTCAGAGCACTACGCTCCATCTCAGAGCGCTCTGAGGCGCTCTCACTTTGAAGTCGGAGCGCGACCGAGATCTGGCACAGCTCCGGTCACGTGAGTTAACGATTTCCGTTAGTGCGTCACCCGCTGCGGAGTTTGTAGCAGAAGTTCTGTGCGAGCGACGTCCGTGTTCTGCAGTACGCTGCTTCGTAACCTCAAGGACGCACGCTACACGAAGCATGCCGAAGAAACGGTACGCGAAAGCTTCAGCCATGCCATCGGTGCTTCTGGACGACGACCGTAGCAGCAGCACCGGCTCCGACGACATCCGTAGCGTTTGCGAAGACATGTTTGATGAACTGTTCGACCCCCCGAAAAGGATAACTAAAGTCATTAATTATGTTTGTAGCGCAGTCCGGACATATACCGAGAAGGAGGTAAGCAATGAAATGAAATAAATACCACAAAATAAACTACAAAAAAAGACAACAAAAGTACAATACTTTGTTTTTTCTTATTATCAGCACGTTAGCCGTTTCGCAAGGTTACGTCTCGAAGTACGTACTTTCGCTTTCGGTTTCTGGTTGCTCCAGCGAGACGCTGTACGTTCGGCTCGGACAACCTTTCTCCGTTTCCGATCTCGAGCTTCCCAGGTGTTGTAGCAATCTGAGTCAGAGCGTGGCGACGCCCAGTCGAATGTACCATTAGTATCACAAGGGCCGGGACAGTGAATATGGTGGAAGCGAGGGAGAGGGAGAGAGAGTTTGAACGAAAAACTCCTTTCACATATCCCATACACGGGTCATTTCTGAAGGAGCTTTGACGTCAGGTTACCAAAACAATGACTAAAATCTGGACGCCGATTCTGAATTTTAGAGTATTCGATCCACGGTGGTGTTTCAACTGATAGTGACCGCATTGGGTGCCTCACGAAAAAAAAAAAGAAATATCTGAGACTAGTCCCGTCTCTGTAGCTTACCGGAAGAAAGCGCTATCAAATGCCATAGGCGAGAAAATAAAGCGAGTTCGATTTAGCTAAGTCACAAAACTTTATTCTGTGTGAAGCCGCGAGACGCTAGCGGAAGGTCCGCGGGCCGCGTGTTTGAGACCCCTGATATATGCTGTCACTATATTTTAGAAATTGATGAAAATGTCAACATTGCACATATAATCAAGTACCTTTTCAACTGATTAACCCAAAAATAAATGGTGATGTCGACATTTCGTGAACATGTAAAGCACACGAACCCTATGTATGGCTTAGAGATATGTCTCGAATTTGGAGCGTGACTTTTGTAAAAACCCTTGTAAACGTTGTAACAATTTGGGCAAGCCGTAAATCCATGTACCAAAGCTGTCTCCTCTAGATCTCTTAACACATGCAATCAACATGAATACAATTTCTGCTTCTGGTGCATATAGCTACGCATCTGTAAACGTAGTGCTTATGTTTCTTTTTAATCCTACGAATTTTGCCGATCTCAAGAAAGTGTATAGGCTCGTAACAAAATGCCTACTTCTTACGTTTCTAGCCAGAGCTTTTACGAGTGATGGTATCTGCATAGCGTAGCGAGGCAGTCGCACGAGATAAGATGTGTTGTAATCATAGGTCGGCAAAAAATGTGGAGCCCACTCAGACTCACTCATGAAATATATTTTGCATTTAGGACTCATCTGACTCAGACTCACCATAGTTTTCCTGATTCGGACTCACTCAGACTCAGACTCACTGAAATTTTTCTCAACCGGAGGTGAGCACGTAAGGCTTCCCCGGCACGAGTAGAATCTTGTTAGGGAGATTCGCAAACTCGGTGTGCGACATGCACGCTACTTTTTGCTGCACTTTATCGACTTCCTGCTTGTTACAGCAGTTGAGATACGTGTCGTCTGCAGCGAGTTCTGTCAGTTTGTATCCCCCTTCAGATGTAGCGACGAAGGCGCAGGTGAAGCACCGTTGGGAGGAGTTATTGCGCGCTCAGCGAGGCGATGGCGCCCTCACTTGCGCGGCGCGGGTGTCAGCCGCATGTTTCCGAAGCGTTCTTAGCGATATTAAGTTAATTATTTTGATTACTTCTTGGTTATTTCTGTTAATTATTTTGTTTTAGATCTTGCTCGTTTATTTTCACCCGGTTTTGAGCATTGCTAGCCTCGTTTCAGGCCTGTATTGACCACTTGATTTTCAGCGCGATCCCGCCACATGAGATCTACGGATCGGACGACAAGCCGTGCTCCTAAAGTGCTACGCGCTTAAAAGACAAGACCACTTGTCGAAACGGCTCCAGCGACAAACCGTGTGCATTGATTTTTCATCTCACCTCATCGTATATAGGACGACGCACACCATGAAGGACTCTACCACCACACGTACTCGCGCAAGAGCCTGAAAACTCAGTGCGTGGCATTTTGTCTTTTTTCCACCTTCAACACATTTTTTGCGTCTCTCTCCTACTGACTTTCTCTCCCCACGCAGAGTAGCAATCTATGTGTAAGCATGCCCTCAATAGCACTGCATGACGATGAAATTTCTTCTCTCAATCGTTTCATCACATAGTAAAAAGTGTACATGTGATCACCGTTTTTTTAACCGTTTCTAATCTTTACAGGACCACATGTTTCCGTCTCCTTTCGGCTATCAATGATGCAAGAGCACGTGATGCTTGGTGGAGGTTTAAATAGTGAATGTTCTTTCTAATAAAGTTAGTCGTGAGAAGCTCTGTGCTGTGTCGTACTTTTTCTTTTGTCCTTGTTTTTTGCGCTGCCCGTTTCATAAGATGCATAACAAATTCCAACTTGCCCAGACATCAATTCTTCTGCAGAGTAGCAAGTAAGCGATTTGTATACGCCGGATAAATTCTCTGCCTTCCGATAAAGGATTCTCCTCACTTTTTGAGAAAGCCACCCTCAGCTATAACTGGCAAACCTCTCTTCGGCGGAGTCCAACTAAGGTGGTGTTGCCGGTTGTTTTTGTTACTTGCTGCATTCCGTGCGGAGTGCGTAATATCTTGTGCAGTCACTCGTTGTTGGCTAGCAACATTGGACCTCGCTAGGGGTATAGTCTGTTCCTTGTCGCCTTGGAGAGCTGATCGAGCAGCATTATCGGAGTGTTCGTTGCCTATCACGCCGCTGCGACTTGGCAGCCACTGATGCGTCACGTGGTGTCCTCTCTCGAATGCAGTACGGGTGAGTTATCTCATCTCAAATACCAGTTGTTATTTTCTTTCTTCCTTACGTTGCTGAAGTCTAACGTTTATTTCTTCAAACGCATCACGTTTAACAGAAACGAAACAAACCGCTGTTCGGTAAAAACACTTCTACGTCTTATATGTCTTTGAATAGGAATTTTAGAGTTGTTCTATGCGAAACATCTCGTAAAGAAAGGCGCGCTAAACATGAAACTGTATCTTTCTGAGAAATCCCTCATGCATTTCAGTTCAGTCCAGATTTATTTCCTTAAAGGCCCCCATTCAGGGGGTGTTACATAAGGGGTGGGATTACAAATAACTGACAAACAGCGAAGATTCAAATTAGCATGGCAGGTGATCGGTGACGCGTTCCTGGAAGGTAGATGATGAGGCAATGGTGACAATGTCACAGGGCAGGCCGTTCCAGTCTGAAGTTGCTCTGAGGAATAATGAAGCAGGAAATGTAGTGGTGCGTGATGGCGGGCGAGCAACTTGAAGTGGATGACTGGTGCGGTGGGAAATGCGCGAGGCGGCTGTGATATACGGGGCTTGATTGAGAGAAGAATAAAAGAACTTACGATAAAGGGTAAGGCTAGCAATGCGGCGACGATACGAAAGGAGTGATAGGCCGGATTTAGCTTTCAAAGGTGAAATGCTGACGTCATATAAATATGAGGGATGAATGAATCGGGTGGCGCGATCTTGAACGCCTTCCCATGCAGTCATTAGATATGCTTCATGCGGGCTCCAGATGGCAGATGCGCATTCTACTTTTGGTCTTATAAGTGATTTATATGCGAGTAATTGAACATGTGGTGGGGAAAGGCGGAGATGGCGTTTAAGAAAACCGAGCGTTTTGTTCGATGCTGAAATGACGTTAGTAACATGGGCGCGCCATGACAGATTAGAAGAAAGGGTGACTTCTAGATATTTGTATAATTCTACTAATTCGATAGATGAATTAGAAATGGAATAGTGAAAGCGAGAGGGATTGTGACGACGAGAGAAGGAAATGAGTTTGCATTTCGTGGGGCTGAGAGTCACTAGCCAAACATTACACCAGTTTAATATATTGTTAAGGTCGCTCTGAAGGATGTGATGGTCATGACAATTAGTAATAGTATGGTAGATTACACAATCGTCAGCGAACATGCGAATGTTACAGGAAAGATGCAATGGTAAGTCTATAATATATATTAGGAATAGGAGAGGACCGAAAACAGACCCTTGTGAGACGCCTGAGATGGCTGGGAGGGGTTTAGACAGGTGGCCGTTAAGATAGACAGACTGAGAGCGGTTAGTTAGAAACTCTTCAAGCCATACTGAGAATGTTAGGATGTAAGTTCAGCTTTGAAAGTTTTAGTAACAGACGCTGGTGAGGAACCTTGTCGAAAGCTTTTGCTAATTCAAGAAAGATTGAGTCGATTTGGATATTACAGTCGAGATTAGTCTGCAAGTCATGAACGAATTGGGCTAATTGGGTTTCGCGAGAGAGGCCCTTACGAAATCCGTGCTCTGAAGGACGAAAAAAATCGTTGGAGTCCAGAATGATGATGATTTGTGAGTAGATGACGTGTTCCATGATTTTGCAAGGCACGCTAGTTAATGAAATGGGGCGGTAGTTCAAGGGTGAGTTTCTGTTACCTGATTTGTAGACTGGAACGACCTTGCCTGTTTTCCAATCATCCGGCATGATTTCTGAGGTGAATGACTGTGAAAAGATGAGACATAAGTATGCTACACAAGGTCGATTGCACATTTTTGAGGAGTTTCGAGTTGATGGAATGATTTCATACAAATGATTTCATTTGAAGTCATTTATACCGGTACTCGCTAAGTATTTCTGACAATCGGATTACAACTAACAAATACACACGCACACGATAAGTGTATGCGGTAATTGTACTTACCTGTACTCCAAAATATCTTTAGTTAGGCCACACTCAGTGCTTAAAGATAACACCATTAAGCATCACCATTATCATTAAAGGGACGTTAAAGGGCAAAACGATTTTTGTCATATTAGTAAAGTACTTTTTCACGATACCAAAAACACCCCGCTTGCTGCGAGAAGACGCTTAGTAAGCGAGAAAACGCGCAAAAACAAAATGTGGGTTGTGACGCCATCTTGAAGTTTCCGCACCATTCGCCGTGACGTCACACGTTTTGACGGCCCCTACTAGGGACTACGTAGTTCCTAATCGATAAAAATGAAGTTCATTGTCCTCTGAGGGGGCCATAGACTTAACATACGAAGTTTGGGGTAGTTTTCTTGAGCCAATGGTGCCAAAATACGATAAATACACTTTGAAATCTGTGACGTCACGCGGGGAGATTTCGGCGCGAAATTTAAAAATGAAACTGTGAACTTGATTTTCTCTTTTATTAGTAAACCTATAATGGCGAAATTACCGACATTAGAGTTCTCAGAGCACAATTTATCGATCTAAACCGATTCATTGTTTCTCTTTAGTGTCCCTTTAAGAACATTGTTTACTTCTATGCAGTATATAATTTCCTTAATGTATACCAGCCTTGAAATGAGAGAGAGAGAGATAAGGCAGGGAGGTTAACCGGAATTGAAATATTTTGTCTGCTACCTTACACAAGAGGGAAGAGAAAAGAGAGATGAAAAGGAGAGCGATGAAAAAAGCAGCAGCGGTTAAAAGAAAAGGTGAGGCGAGGAATGAATGGTACTGGACGAACGAGTGTCCGTATAACATAGAGAGAGACAGAGATAAAGAGAGAGAGATACTAGAAAAGGCAGGGAGGTCGGAAATATTTTGTCGAGAAAGGGAAGAGGAAAGAGAGAGGAAAGAAGAGCGATGAAAAAAGCAACGGATAAAAAAAAAGGAGAGGCACGGGAGGAACGAGTTAGATCTTTCATAACCGACGCTCGCCATAACAATTTTGCGTGCCTTGAACTTATGAAAGCCAACGAGGGGTGGCATGTTGTCTTTCCGATAGTGGGTCGAAATTCAGGACTATTCGTAACGTTCGCTGGCCACGAGAATTTATCGTGCTTCGTATTCACACACTCAGGTCATAACACGACATGGGTAACACCTATATAGTGAGCATCGAATCATTGTAAAATAAACTCACATTCTCTGCGCGCAACTTTACTAGCAAGCAAGCCTGCCTTGTTTTGCCACTAATAATGTTCTGGTGACAGTTTCTTAATTGACCGAGTTTTTATGATGCGACAACTTTCCACTCTTCTTTAACCTCTTCGTATACTTGTTGATAGCTATGATGTCCGCGTAGCTAAACCGTAAGAATCATGTGCTTTCCTATCTATTGCACATTTTGTTCGACATGACTATTTTGCAAAAAGGGCACGATTACTCGAGCCCAGCCAACTGTGATTCTCAGGTATTCACTGACTCAACTTCGTACCACAAACACGGTTATCAGCTCGACACAATGTACAATCACGGCGCTTCTCCTGTAGTCGGCGGTTTATCGCTCAGAGGAGCGTATTTCCTTTCTTCGCTGACAGCCGTGGCGCGACGCTTATCTATTGAACACCGATAAACAATCGGCTGGGCGCAAACAGCTCATATTCTATATCTGGACTCCGACAGGATGCTATACTATTATTTTCCGGCGAGCTGATAGAGAGACCACATGACGGTTCGACTTTGACTTTATAAGGGAGCCGCTAGAGTAGACGCGACACTTCGCCACTTTCACGAAGGCGCATAAGCACACCACTAAGGTAAGTCGCAAATACTTTTTTTCTATAGCGGCGCTGATTCGCTACCCCTTTCTACAGCGGGGAATACGTCGTAACGTGTGGAAATGCTAGATTGGCAATAACGTCACCGTTAGTTGCAGCTGGAGACAAAATGACGACGCAGATATAATCTGGACCCCAGAAACTGGTTGCTCCTTGAGATTGCCCAAAACAGCCATCGAATGCAAAGTGTGGACAAGATAACATTAAACGTGCTGGCGGAGATTCGACCAAGAGGAGAACGAGGTTTGTCGAATCTTCGCTAGCACGTTTCACTATAATAGCTGCTGAGGTTTTACGCGACGAAACGACGATATGATTATGACGCATTGACGTAGTGGGAGACTCCAGTTTAATCTCGAACACCTGTGGTTCCTTAGCCTGTCCCTAAATATAAGTACACGGGTGTTCCTGCGTTTCGCCCCCATCGAAATACGGTCACCGTGGCCGAGAACCGAACCCACGTCCTCAAGCTTAGCAGCGCGCCACTTTACATGCCGAGATACCATGGCGGGTGTGTTTATTACTACCCTAATATGATACTTCATTCAAAATAGACCATTCGTAGTCGAGAAAGCGCATCCTGATACGAATACACGCTGCTCCGTACAGAAAATCAAAGTCCGATACAGTTAAGGGCCGGGTGACGTGGTGCCCGCATTAATTAAGCATTCGGTTCGCGACAGCTTCAACCGAACATCCAAACCGGCTGGCAGTGCGATGAGGTAAGGCATACCAGCACGAAGCCACCGACTTCAATTTATATTTTTTCTTCATGCGCGTCGGCCTCCTGCGTATTAGGCCATACGCCCTTAGCCGCAAATATTCTAAAAATAGTCATCATGAAAATGTATTTTCCAAGCTCTTAAGCAGACTTACGCGACCGGTTAAGCTACCTGCTTACTGAAATTTACAAGTTTTTATTTACTTTCGCGAAAACGTGCCACACCACTGAAGCGTCGTTTTATTTTGCAGAATGATGATTCTCTTCACGACCACGCTTCTGCTCTTGGCAGGTAAGTTTATGTTTTGTGCCTCATGGAAACGCAGTCTCGTTTTCCGCCAGTAGAGGAAATGGACGTCGCTTAGTTAACATAACGGTTTCTGCATTGCGACCGAATGGTCATAAAAGCAGTCCCGCTACGTTAGGCATCGTTCCAGAATAGCGCTCACAACCTCACCAGAGGCTAGAAGGCCTCCAACAGGTGGTTAACGCACCGTAAATTCAGCTACAAAGTGGGCTAACGTCCACTACCACGTTTGGAAGTACAACTATATACGCGTGGCATGTCCATAAACTCTCACTGATATTTCAAATGTTATATGGGCTACGCAAAACATGTTTGCGCGCAAAATATATAGGGTGCACTAGACGACGGGAAATTATAAATAGGCGTTGTATTAGGCGTTCAGTCACGAATCTTTATAGCTCATTCTTACGACTACCATAACTCTAACTTTTATTAGAAAAAAAAAATTCGGCAGATCCCACATACCGTGGGAATCGATGCTATGCGAAGCATGCGCGGGATGGTGACTGTGGTGTAATTTTTTACATTGAGCGAAACGTTACGTAATGACGCTAGAGAAATGTGGAAGTGGTATACGCACACTCGTGTGTTGAAGAGTCGCATATATATTACATAACCAGTCCTCTACAGTTGCGTAACGATGCCAACAGGAACATGGGTGTTACCAACACCAGACGCGGTAAGCTGACATGTAGTGTTTATATTCTCCAATACTGGACAGCGCGAATCCTAACAGCACAAGGAAGAAAGACATATGCACAGAACAGACGTCACTCTTAACTAAGCTTCATTCAGGAAAGTTTCAATGTATATACACACAGCCGAGTGGCACGCGCAGGCGCACTGCACGTACGTTACAGTCACTTTGCAGTTGTCACAGTTGCGTTACAGTTGTTATGCTTATACTTGTCCGTTATGACGGAGAACGCACGCACGTTTCACGAAACGGTGTATATGCGTAGAAGGGGTTCCTGAGAATTCTTGAACAAGGTCATCATAACCGTTATCTCTGAGCACCAGCAGCTAGACCGGACTTGTTAATCGGATCCGTTGGTGATCGCGGTTACGAGGGGCCTAAGTGAAGTGAAGTGTGAGGTATAGCACAGCTGGTGGAAATCCTGGATGCCTCTTACGATGAAATGATCTATGATGCCTCCTGTCCTGAACGTGGCAGCGAGCTTTCTTGATGCGCTGTCCATATTCAAGCCGTGTTTCACGCAGTATAAAGACCAGGCGTTGTTGGGTCTTGATAAATTGATGTAGAAAGCACCGGTAATGTTGAAAGGCCTGGTTCTCTCGGCAGGTTTATTATAGGAAGCATTGACCCCGGTTTTTGCGTATACGACGTGGCCCACGTTGCGGGTCACGTGAACGAGTGCATGGTAGTTGAGCGTCTTCCAGGGATCTTTTGTCTTAAGCTTCCTCACTATCCTTGCGTCCGCCGCGGTGGTGTAGCGGTTACGGTGCTCGGCTGCCAACCCGAAGGTCGCGGGTTCGATCCCGGTCGCGGCGGTCGCATTTCGATGGAGGCAGAATGCGAGATGCCCGTGTACTGTGCGATCTCGGTGCATGTTAAAGAATACCAGGTGGTCAAAATTTCCTGAGCCCCTCGCTACGGCGCCTCACATAATCATATCGTGGTTTTAGGAACCCCAACAATTATTAATATTATCACTCTCCTTGCATGTCAGTGTGTGTGTCGCGGTTACTGTGTTGGGTGAGACTTTGTATCACCTGTGGCACATACCCGTATAACATGAACTCTGGTATGCGGGTATGTGCCACACGTGACTGAGAGAAAGGGTTTCATGACGTACGCGACAGGTATTTTGCGTTATTCATGTCATGACCAGTGAATCATGTTCGTCATACACTGATCCCCTGCTGCGCCAATTTTGGTATATTACAAGTTATGGAGACGACCAGGAGAGCGCCCGGACGTAGGCGGCTAGATAGATAGATAGATAGATAGATAGATACGTAGATAGAAACGCCCAAAGTGCCTGAGGTCCACTAAGAAATGCTTCGCATTTAAAAAAACGCTTTAAACTTGGCAGGAAACTTTTCGAGTTCATACCTTAATAGTTACGCCAAATTGCTTCAGTATGCATAATCGTAATATGATTAATTACAAATACCGACCTTTTAGGCATGATACATTATGGTCGTGAGGTGAAATGAAAGATTTGTTTGGCACTGACGGCCCTGGTTATTACTGATTTGGCGGATATTTGATGACGGACCCGTTAATATAGCAGTGATGCTGTATAACACGTCAAACTTATCAAACCTGACAGTTCATCTATTAAAAATACAATGCTTTTCGGTGCTCAACAGTATCATACTGTTTCTGGTTAGCATAACGATACACTTCCACTCCACAGCTACGTTCCTGGAAATGCTCACAAGCAGCGCCTACAGATATGGAACTTAAGATAATTTGATCGAGCTAGTTGTAATGATCCATCTTTCTAGGAAGCGTGAAACTTTAGTAATGACAGGTCCGAACCTGTCTTTAGTAAGGTGTCCTTTATTTGTCCATTTTGTAGCTGTCCTCAGTAAAGTTTCGCGCTACCTACAAAGATGGGTGTACAGAAAGAGGCGCATCCAAGCATCTTTTTGCCCTCGCGTATCTAATGCACATATTAGTTTACAGTTTGCATGTAGTAGTACAGTCAAGCAATGTCATTTTGCGGTCATTTCTTCTTTTTTTCCACAATCTTCTTTCGACATCCTCGTCTCAGAATTTGTCATCCGGGCCACCGGTTTTGTATTTTGAGGTGGAAATGCGCAGGCTGTAAGACGCTTCCATGGAGTGACGCGACTGTTGTAGCTTTGCGCGCCGATGTTGAGGCAATGCCGACATGATACCAGTTTTTTTTTTCTCCCGTCAATCCCGCCTGGCCGAAAGAGACGATTGCGCAACAAAACTGTATCCTTGAGTATACATTCCCAGATCGGATTGCGAAGCGAAACAGTCAGTGACGAACAACACGGGAAAGCTTGGGTCTAAGGACAAGATTGCCTTCGAACCTTCAATATAAATGGAGATCGCAACATCGAGCGTTACGCAACACACTGTGACCGCAAACGCGGAATCCGCCATTTGCGCAGCGGGCGTCCCTTTTTTAATTAATGTTTTGAAAGCTTTACGCTATATGCGTGGTGGCATGCACAGCATACAACTTTTGAATAACTGATGATAATGTGACTCATATAAGGGCGTAGTTCGCGAACCTTTTCGACGGCAACAACTGTTTGTAATGTTTCGTTTCCTAACATGCGTTATTACATCAGTGTCAATGTAGTATGGCAGCACACTGGTATATATGGATATCAGTATTACTTGATGCCCTGTTTTTATAAACCGCTACCACTCGCAGAGTGAGTGAGGAATATTGGTACTATGGCCAACTTTAAGTTTTTTGTTAGGAAGAGGCTTTTGTAATTGGCTAGCCACATTCACTAATAACATATGTGTGCTACTACGATTGACTGGGGATCGTTCTTACGCGCTGTTCCGCCTTCTATATGTCTTTTTTTTTTAGACTAAGCGTCAGACATTAGTTTCCCTGGCCCTTTGCGAACATCAGTCAATTAGACTGTACGGTGTTCTCTATAGTTTTATGTAAAATGAAAAGCAAGGCGTCATTCTTCTCCAATTCAGTTGTGTTGCTGTAGTAGCGTTCAAACATAAAAAAAAAAAACATGCTTGCTCGAGTTTATCGATATCCAGTTGCTGACGAGCTTCAGCGATGATGTTTGAAATACGCTTTTTTCCGAGTTTTTGCAAAAGTATGGTTATCTGGGTAAGACGAATGCGACGGTACCAGCACCTGGACCAGGACACAGCATATCCTGAATCCCGCACAAAGATGCATCGACAAGCACATAATGAACACTAGTACTCAATATGCACTCCTTCAGAGCGTCGCCACTTGAGAGAAACAGCAAGGTGTGTGCTCACGAGTAATACGGTAACCTACGCCTGTGCTCATGCATACATTACCACGCTGCGCTTCAGCAACACGGGAGGCAGAGGTTCGTAGCTTGAGCCGTGATCGCGCGAAAGCGAAACTTCCCGCTGGCATCTTTCTCGCGCCACAGAGGCGCTACATTCGCCCTTCGACAACGTTGCCTTCCTGCGGTGCTTATTGTAGCAGTTTTATTAGTCGGTGCTATTGCACTCGAAGCATTAGGCGGCAGAGAAACACCGTTGGTGCATGTGGAAGCTACACTACTCCGACAGCGAGCCGTCACACGCTTACACGAAACGAAATGCAAAGACTCCTCAATGATATCGCGACCAGCTTTCCTCGCTGGCACCGAGACGCCCTAAATGCGTCGTCACCGAATCGCTCCCTATCAGCGCTCGTGAGTGCCATGACACAGCACTTCACTGCTCCCAGACGGCGGCACCGCACCGCTTCGTCAGCCAAGAGCACCTTGCGAGAGAGAATGTGTGAGAGATATCAGGCGCGTTTGTGAAACCTCGTGTATCTGCGTTGGTAGCCTAGTCGGTAGAGCGCCGAGCACCTATCGTCGAAGATTGAGAGGTCGTGGGTTCGAGTCCCGGCGGTGCATCTTTTTCTTCCATTTTTTTCTTTGTCATTCGTTAGCTTACATTTTACCAACGTATCATCCGTGAGGAACATGCATCAGTGAAGCCTTGGTGGACGCCGGCATAAAACACTTTTGTATTCAAAAGAATGTGGCCTAATTCGCGAGTGAGTTCCTTCCGACCAAGTTACTTTCTCACAAATAGAACTTATTCAGTTACATTCACTTTAAAGTACTTTAAATAACGAGGGTTGCTGAAAGTAGATGCTCCGCCTTTGCTGCACTGCGTATTTTATTATAGAAGAGAAAGCCTTTAAACTGAGCACTCACACAATCTTGTTTATATGGGCTAAGCAAGCTAAAGTCTCCTTGATCCCATTAATGTCTTCCTGTTACAGTATAGTTTGAAGAAGCATTACGATCAGGCGAGAAATTAGCATATACGTCCATATGACGTGAATCTAACTTCACCTGGCTAATGAGGGCTTTTCCTGGACCACTTTGTAATTTAAAACACGTAGACATTTATCCCTGGTACATTAGTGAAATGGAATTCACGAGCAATAGCCTAACAAGGAAATAGGCGTTCATAAGGATGGTTTTTCGCCTTCCCGTCGTCGTATAGGCCCGACAAAAGCATTAAACAAACAGTCGGAACTACTAAAACTGGGCATGAATTCACGCAGCCTTGTGTTCGTAGTGCTTTTTCGCATTGACGAGCGGGATTCGATAATTTTATGCGTAAGCATCGGGATTGGCTGAAATGTCAACTAACGAACAATTCTGGTCTATGATGTTTTTGTGGACATGGACCCAGATCTGCAAAAGCCATTGCAAGCAGTTCTTTGAAAAATAGTTCACAAATATATTTGCGTTTGCTTACTTTTTGTTTCTGGTTATAAGGAAACTCAATTCATGCAGACAGATCACCACTTTTACTAACTGCACGATAATTGTCGCTGAGGAGCTTTTGAATTCATTTTGATGAAAGCTATGTAGTATGCCTATGCGCTTGTACCAGTTATCTTCGCAATACTGTGCATATCCTGAAACAAATTTGCTAAGTGCCAAAATATTGCACGTTGTTCTTGCCCAAGGAGCTGCTAACGCATAAACTAAACGAACTTGATATATGAAATAAGCGTGATAGCAAGGTGCCGTTCTATGTGGTGCGGCGGCCTGCGAGTACAACATGGAAATTTGTGCTGATGAAAACAGTATTTATGAACACACTATTCCGCATAGCTAAGCCACTTCGGAGCCAAACGACTAGTGCTGATATTATGCGTTCGCGAACCTATAGCAATACACTGAATATTTTTAGCGTATAAAACCTACGAAATAAGCACAGCGTGTTTCTAGACATATCAGATAGTCATAAATAAATGAAACAACTTGCAGTTTTACGAATAAATACTTCTATATTATTCCATATAAGTTTATCAACGTAATTCTAGCAGTACAAACAGATGAGTCGTTAAGAAGCGGATAAAACAGAGAGAAAAAAGAAAAATGAAGTAGGAATGGCCGACTATACGGAATGTGTGCGTAAATATTTGTCGTGTGGGGAATTTTAATGCCACGCGTTTTTTTGTCCTCATGACACACGCAGTACCTTGCACGCTATAAATGATATTAGCGCTTTGTGCAACATTTACACACAGCAGGTGCTGCATACACTGCGTCCATGCAGCCAAGCAGAAATTAACAGACACATGCGCAGTTATTACTGGTAGACAATACTCATCGGTGTTCCTCATATGTGAACATTAACTGAATATAAGTAAATATGTTCCGGTTCAAAATCATATCAGCTTTCCAAGGACAGTCTGTACTACCACCAATTCAGCAGTCAGCATATTACTCGTTATGGTCTCGTTATGCGCTACCATATTCACGCTTCCCTGTATCTTGGATTTTGAAGCGAAACTGATGATGATGATGATGATGATGATGATGATGATGATGATCGTTATAATGGTACATGGTGCTTTTATGGTGCAAGGTCAAGAGTGGCCCTGTGTGAGCAGTCCTAAGGCTACGGCTAGTGGTTCGTGTGGAAGACCGGAAGGATGTGTAAAATTCGTGAAAGTGAAAAATTTTCATCCATTTGCCGGTACCACCAAGGTACGATTTAAATCGGCCAAGAGTTTTCGGAAGAAGCTTCCTAGTTGACGAAAAATTCGACCTGGTCCGCAACATCATTCCTGGGCGCTGGCTCTACTATCTGCTCTAACGAGAAGGCAAGCAGTGCGAGTAATCGTAATTCTAAGCAGAAGGACACTGAACATAACACTCCAGTTCTGCGGAAGCCAGGCAAGGTGTTCGTAGCTGGTATACTAACTGGGATTGATTGGCATTGCAGGCCTCAGCCAACAGCAGTCCACGGAGGACCTCAATGCATACGTCGACAAGATACTGAAGGAAGAGCTTCCAGCCGAGAAGATCGACCCCCTGACAACGCGCGGCTTCAGCTTCCACATCAGGGACCACCCGCACGTCGTGAGCGTCAAGTTCCAGCCCTCGACCATTACCGGTCTGGGTACCATCCAGCGCTCGGGAGACTGCTCTTCCTACAACCGGCTGTTCCCGTACCGCGTCTACGTCGGCTGTAATGTCACTTACGGAGAAATCAAGGTATAGGGTTCCGTTGTTTGCCACTTTTGGAAGGCTCGATCATATGCACGGTTCAGGGTGATACACAGTGTCACAGAGAGCCTTAACGTGTGTCTGGTGTGTTCGTAAACATGATGGCGTTTTTTTAATGGCGGGTTGATGGTGATGATGTGTATTGGCATCCTAAAATAGGGCGTTGGCCACTAACCATTTAACCTGTTATTTTACATTCGCTGTCATTTCATGCATTGCACTCCAACACCTTGTCTCTAATTTAATTATTTTCCCTTTCATATTGAATGCCTATCCTTTTACAATGTACTGCTTTGTACGCCCATAATGACTCCGTTTCTATGACATCCTTGACTGTTTTATTTCTACATATATTCGAAACGTCTCCTGCTCAAAAAACCGCTGACCAGTTAACAACTCCATCCAAGTTGAAACGTAGGTCTTCTGAAATATGGGTGCGCCTTCTGCAAGCTCTTGTTGAGCGAATACCGGACGACGGCAGTGACATCTTGCGGCGCTTCGTCTGAGCGCACTCATGCCAAAATCAGAACAAAAAGAACAATATTGTTAAAAGGCAATGCATCTGCAACTACGCCGGTGCCTACTATTTACAGCAGTGGTGAAGAAGGATGCAGTTAATAATAATAATAATAATAATAATAATAATAATAATAATAATAATAATAATAATAATAATAATAATAATAATAATAATAATAATAATAATATCTGGGCTTTTAACTTCCAAAACCACGATATGATTATCAGGTATGCGGTAGTGGAGCTTAACTTCCTTTAACTGCAACAACGCTCGTGACAGTTGGTGAATGTACCTAGTTGTTGCCGAGAAAACAGTACGATTCCTTTCTTCCAGCGTATTCATCTAGGAGACCCCGAGCTAAAGCTTGCTAACAGCACGCGGTTACACCTTTCAGGTGCAAGTGAAGAGCCAGCTCAAGTACGACCGCAACAGCACGACCGTCACCGCCGACACCACATTCCCGGAGGTGCACGGCCGCCTGTACGTGTCCGCCGGTGCCTGGAAGGGGCCCCGGGCACGCGCCTTCCCCAAGCTTGGAAACTTCACCACCACATTCACTGGCCTGGACGAAAACCCCGACACTCAGAAACTGCGCTGGGGATACTACGAGGTGGTCCGCGACATTCTGGCCGTCAGCATCGAGAGGACGCTGTCCTGGGCTATCTCCGAGAGCGCCGGCAAGGTCCTCTGGCCCTGCTGCTAGTGTGGTTACCGGAGACAGAATAGAAGCCGACAATAAAAGATAGTGATCACATGCTCTGCAAACGTCTTCTTTTTTTATTGAATACAGTGCGCTATATGCGGTTGATGCACGAAGATGCGTACAGTGTCGTCATCTCAACATCACGACATTATCCAGAGCTAAGGAAAGCTCGCGCTATGATACCCTGCGATACCACAGGCACGCACATTTTTTTAGCCCGGTGATGTACACGAACTTAAAGCAATTACCCTCTAGAATTAGCTGTTTTGATATTTGACATATGATATGCTTGCGCATGCAAGTACAAAAGGAGACAGAAAGAAAATAAGGCGAGAGCAGGCTGACAACTACAACCTAGAGGGGCACAACGCCTGCCCACTCCTTCGCGGTGAGGTAAGCGATAGAAGAAAGGAAGATAGGAGGAGGAGAGAAAGAGGAAAGAAGATCGGAAAGCAAACAAAAATAGATGCAAGAAAAACACAGGCAGTTAACTACATATTTCCGGTGTCTCTAGTATTGGTTACTGTTTTATGCATGAATCAACTAGGCCCAAAAGAAGTTCTGATGCAGCAGGCAAGCAATTTCTTCGAAATCTCATTGGGCGAAAATATACTGTATGGCTTGGAGGTTGCTGATGTTCCATTGTGAAGTAAAGCAACCACCACGCATATCACACAAAGGGCGTTATTCTAGGTGCAGTTTGTGGCCGCCACCTCGATAGCGCCATTGCATACGGCGGCAATAAGAAAACTATTTTCATTATTGCTTTTTTGCCATAGAGAGCTAGACAGGGCCGACCGTCGTTCACTGTTCACTGTTGTCTTTTGGTAACCATAAACCATCGGTAATGTTGGCTGATCATAAGCGTTGCTTGATGACTGATCCCGATTAGTGTTGGCTAAATGATGGCTAGTATTGGCTAAAATAATGGCTGTTGTCGGCAAGTGTTGCCATATGGTGGTTTGGCCATGCAATTACAAATAACACTTACGCACTATCAGAGAATTCTCAGTAGGGAGCTTCCGCCAATTTTTCTTAATGTTTCTTCTCCTTTTGTTTCATCCATTTGCTTCGATTTGTGTTATTAGTCATTCGGTATGTGTTGTTATGAGACTAGGAATATGGAAGTTCAATACATTTACGTTTATGTGCCAATCATACACAAATGATAGAAAAACAGTGACTTTTGTCAAGCGTACAATTAATCATTGCATGAGATTACACGTTCTATAGGATGAAAGTGAACGCACGTGCATAACATCTTTGGTAACTGTATAGCTTTCAATCACCAATACAACTAAAGACCTGCTTCAGATATATTCTGACATAGGATCACCTGAATTTCTCTTTTGCAACAGAAATTTTTATATGCGCACAGTTCTTCACGAATAAAAATAAAGAAAAGGGCTTTTTCTTGCTCTTTTGCTCTCTGCAAGTTCAACCTCTTCAAGCATGTTGTCGTCACGATCTAGAGACATACCGAACCTGTGCTCATTCATGCAAACGAGCGAGAGAAATTTTGATATTGACGTCGTGTGCAGCCATTCGGCGAAACCCTGTCACTTTGTCGCCATTTCTGAATTATGAAAAAAAAAAACAACCAAGAAAAAGAAACATCTGGTATGATGCTCCCAAGTAGGGTCAATGATTTAAAAACTCGCGCGACTTTACTCGTTTAGGTGACTATATCGCAATCATCATAATACGCAATACTGAAAGTTTGTCAGACTGCCATAAAATGAGAGACTGGCTTACCTGCTAAGTGTAGACATGCAAACGTAGATACATTGTCTTGTAAAAGAATCCGCGCTTCTGTTCCTTTAAGTTCGTCCACAAGGCTCACCTGCGGTAGCGTAACTGCGTGAAAGTTGTTTTGGACGTTGTTAGCTATCATACAAGAGTTTCTGTCATTCGAATGACTTTCCTTTGGCAAAAAATCCAGGGGATTAGCGGTCAAGAATTAAAATTTTCATTGAAAGCGTAGAATATTAAGTAGATCTCGTTTTGAAGTCGTGGCGTCTCATCTTGAGAGCCATGACGAATCATTGCTTCTTTTTTTTTCTGTTTTTACCGCTACTCTCCGTCCACATTAAGCGATACAACGGAGCTTAAAAATACGGGAGTGTCAGTATAAGAGAAAGAACTGGGTCGTGAGAACGCTGTTCGATTTCGCCAGGTATACAAGCATTCGTTACCGACGAAAATTTTTTTCTCTCTCTCTTTTCTTATTTTTTTTTACAAATTGGCGAAACGTTTCAGAAAACACGGAACGCGGAGTTTGCTAGAACGATGGCAATGTACGATGACGGAATTCTAATTTTTTTGCCGCACTGAACGCACACGTCATGCATAAAATAAGAAAAATTTACATGACAGTTAAGTCCCTGCGGTGGAAAAGTCCTGTAGAGAAGCACACGTGCCCACTGAATGTCATTATGAAAAAAACCGTGGAGACATCGCCCAAGAACTCATTTCTGTGGCAACGAGACAATTGCATCCTTGTGGCTACGTGAACATCGCATCTAAGGCAAAAATAAAGCAGGGTATATCACATACAGAGCGAGAGAGAGACATGAAATACAAGGAAGTTAACGAGGAGTTTGATTTCAGTGCTTGCTTTTCATGGCATACCTTAGTGTGTGAGTCATGCTAAGCCTCTGGCGGTGTGACGGGCTAGCTGAGTCATTTGATGTCGTAAGTAATCGTGTAAAAAAAACTTTCACTTTTTTTGATGCTATGTTAGCTTGCCGTACGACACTTTGAAGACACGCTAACGTAATTTCATCATACTTGGGAAGTTTCAGAATGTTCTAATCACTTAACCTGTCACCAAGCCTTGATCGCTTGATGAAAAATCTTGAAAATCTTTTCGAATGTGGAAGAAAGGGAAGAGTAGTTCAGACTGACTTACATTTATGACAATATATATGATGTTTGTCTTTTGTTCCGTCAGTTGTTCGATGTCCATATTGACAAGTACTCAAATGAGATTCACAAAGAATTCACACGTTGAATTCTGCTTTGTCACAAAGAACTACAGCTCGTAATACAGTCGTATTACCATAAACTGAGACCTCCGAAACACACACACACACACACACACACACACACACACACACACACACACACACACACACACACACACACACACACACACACACACACACACACACACACACACACACACACACGCGCGCGCGCGCGCGCGCACGAACGCACGCACGCACGCACACACACATCTCAGTCCATGGTAATACGGCTGTATTACGAGCTGTAGTTCTTTGTAACAAAGCAGAATTTCAACATGTGAATTGTTTGTGAATCTCATTTGAGTACTTGTCTATATGGACATCGAAATACTGAAGGAATAAAATACAAACATCCAATTTCATTTCAAATCAAGCGACAATGCAGAATAAATCTAGAAAATGTTACAAAATGTCCATATAAAGGATGCCCTAAAGGGGACAACAGCGTTCTAGTGGGTCCAGCATCTGCGAGAAAGAGGTCAGAACTCCAAGACCGGCGTAAGACACTTTTCCTTCTCGGGAAAAGAATAAAACATTAAGTGTGCGCGTTCTCATGAGCTCAGTGGCCACCGAATGACGGTTCAGATAACAGTAAAGACATTTAGTTTGGGAAACTAGCCAGTTCGCCAAATTTTCTCGTTGCCAATTCCCGAATTGGGAAAGGTTTGCACTAAAGTTGTCCTGAAACTGCGAACCCATTAGCGACAACTGCGATGAAAAAGATGTTGAATCGATCAGAAATGTTCAGACCTCCGAAATCAATTCTTGAAAGATGTGACCACTTTCGCCCAGACTGTAGATTTAGGACACAACACGAGTCAATGTCGAGCAGCAAGGAAGAGGAAAAAATGAAAGAGTTGTGTAAAAAAAAAAGAAAAAAAAACAAGCGCGAAAGGATTAAGCAATAATCAAAGCCATGTTGAGTATGTTTTCATATGTCATAGTATTCAGTATCACACATTTGTACCTGAAGGCCGTAATGCTACAGAGGTTTCTAAGTGGAGCCCTTACAGCGCATGAACGGTAGTCAGGCCACGTGTGATCCCATTGGTGGAAACAGGGGCTCCCTATTCTACAATAAAGTAATTCTTCTTAACAGCCGAATTCCTTTGTACCTTTTTCATTGGCACTCGATTCCGTCACTGCATTGGGACACCCATTTTATGCTACCTGAAGTTAATAGCCCACAACGTTTTTTTTTTTTAGGGGCGAAGCTCCTAAAGCCGTGGGGCTGTCCCTCCTAGCTCGTACGTGACCGCCTATGCCGCGCGTATGTGCCAGTGGTGATGGCAACGAAGCAGCGCGAGTGTTCTTGGCCCAGCGCAGGGACGAAGAAGACGTTGCAGTTCTTTCTCTGATCGATAAAGCGTGTTTCTTTGTCGTGCTCCGTGTCCTCGTCGATACCACGTCGTTACACTGGTGGAGGTGCGGAATGCTTGGCACTCCATCGCGGAGCCGACAATCGAGCCCGGAATCGCCACCACGCGTCGAAACATCAGTCCACCGATTCAGTCGCCGTCTGCTAGTCGCCGTCATGACCGTGTACCTCGCACCCAACCTGTCTATCGGGGACGTCAAGTCGTTTATAGACGCTGCGTTACGTGACTACGACAACAAGTACAAGAACCGTCCGTTTGTGCTGGTTGGGGACTTCAACGTGGACCTCATTGCCAATGACTGGATCGTGCAGCACATGCTTTCCGAATACGCACTCAAATGTATCCATATGCAACCTACCACGATCCGAGGGACGTGCATAGACATAGTGTTTGCAAACTTCCCACTGCAGCCACTACAGGAACCTCTCTCGCTTCATTTCACGGACCATAAAGCCGTCATAATAAAGGGACCTCGCAATCAGCCGCCATGACAACGACGAAATGAAAAGAACAAACGAAGAAACGAAGCAACAAACGAACAAGAACAAAATAAAAGTTGATTTTGTAGAATATACGCACAGTCTTACGTCTTTCTAATGATGTAATGGGCTAACGTTCACGGGAGAGTTACGGTTTACCGATGATCTCCCCCTCTCGAGCTTCGCCCACTTATCATCATTCATTCCGTGGATATGGCGTGATTTTTTTCCCGTTGTTTCGCTCGGGAAGATTGGTGCTCAGTAAAGTGAATTTCGGGTATCTGATGAAGACATGGGTGCATTGAAGCGCTTAACAGAAGAAGATTTGCAAGGAGAATTCCAGCTATAGAACAGGTGAACAGGTTCACATTATCGGAATATTTTGTGGGTGTAATTGTGTAATGAAAAAAAAATGTAGTGCACGAACTTTTGGGACATGCTAAAAACCTGACGCACGATGCCGCAGCTCGTATCGTTAGTCTCAGCCCACCAGTCATCTACAGCGTCTAAATATCGCAGAGGTAGTTGTTTTTAGTCTTAGAACAACGTCATTGGCTTCTCGCAACTGTGGTGGCCCCTATGTAATTATTCTAATCTTACGTCACAAAAGCAAGGGACCGTATGACGAACAGTACGAAGAAAGGCTGTCGCGACAACTAGCCATACGTGACGTACGCGTTAGTTCTACTGCTTTGACCTCGTCGACACCAAATATCCAATTCAGAATCAGTCTCTCTTGAAAAATTTCACCGAATGGGAGGGCGCATGAAACCTTACGAGTCTTCGTAAGGGCAACGTGTTTCTTAGAACCGATTTAAAGGAGCATTTCGCAGAAGCAAATGAGTTCACGATCGCGAATAAAGTCTAAGGGTTAGTTTTTGTAGACGCTGATGCATGTAGCGATTAGAAAGAGGGAAAAAATGCTCAGACGAGTGGCAATTCGATTGCAAAGCAAAACTTGACGGCAAAAACACTTTCGGCTGAATACCAGTGAGTGCAGTATTGGTTCAGGGAAACACCTGCAGCCTTTTAATAAAAGTCAGGTCACGAACGCTTTCGCGGAGAAAAACAACAGTCGACCGGCTGCATAAAAAAACAAAACAAAAGTAAAGCGACGGCGTCGCGAAAAAGTTTCAGTGAGTGGGGCTCACATACGGGACAGGAAGACAGCGGTATGCATTAGAGAGCGAACAGGGGCCATTTGGTATTGTCGACGTTAAAAATAGTGTAGTTGGCCAGTAGATGAAATGCGCAGGGCAGATAGCCGGTGGTTATTAGATGATCCTAATCGGAATCAAGTCATAGGAAGCGCAGTAGGGAGCAAAAGGAAAAGTAGGCGATGTGACGGAGTTAGAAAATTTACGGGCGTAACTTACACTCTAAGAAAGCAAAAAGAGTCATTTGACTCTTTCTTGTGTCCTGACTTGCCACATATATGACTACTCTCTTTGAAGAGACACGTTAACTCTATTTTGGCGAGAGTTAACGAGCCTTTCCAAAGTAGATAGATCCAAGTGTATAGATAGCTGTATATGTGGCAAGTCAGAACTTACGTAAAGAGAGCCAAAAGACACTTCTATTTCTTTTTCTTAGAGTGTAGGATACTCCGGAGATGGAGTATCCTACACTCTAAGAAAAAGAAATAGAAGTGTCTCTGCCTCTGGTCCGGACGGAATTTCCAACAGGGCTCTCAGGAACCTGGATGACGACTCCATCGAGTATCTCACTGAAGAGATAAATCGGGTCTGGAAGCAGGGCTTGGTTCCAGAGACCTGGAAGTCCGCATCGGTGATACTCATTCCGAAGCCGGGAAAACCCCCAGGCCTCGCAAACCTTCGACCCATCTCCCTCACGTCATGCGTGGGGAAGGTTGCAGAGCACGTCATTCACAAACGCATTTCGGACCACGTCGAGAAGAGCAATTTATTTCCATACAACATGGTTGGCTTCCGTTCGGCTTTGTCGACGCAGGATGCGATGAAGCTCATCAAGTGTCAAATAATCGACAATCCAACCAGAGACGTCCGGGCTATTCTGGGTTTAGATTTGGAAAAAGCTTTTGACAACGTGTCTCACGCACACATTCTGAATGCCATATCGGATCTCAATTTGGGCGCATCCTTTCACGGTTACATCAGCTCCTTTCTCAAGGGGCGGAAAGCGACACTTAAAATTGGAGACCTAACAACAGAGGCTTTCGAGCTTGGCCCTAGAGGAACACCGCAGGGAGCGGTCGTTTCACCGCTATTGTTTAACATAGCAATGAGAGGTCTCTCGGAAAAGCTCTCTGCTATATACGGTGTTAGTCACACAATCTATGCAGATGACATAACTATATGGTGCACCAAGGGATGTGAAGGAGATGTTGAGGCGAGTCTCCAGTCGGCAGTCAATGAGGTTGAATCATACCTGGAAAACACGGGACTAAAATGTTCCCCCAGTAAGTCCGAGTTACTCCTTTATAGACCAATCAGGCGAGGTCCCAAGCCCAGGGGATGGAAGCCACTCGCAGATGTCGATATCAGGCTAACCACACGTGATGGAAACCTCATTCCTAGAGTCGAGTCCATACGCATGTTGGGCATGGTTATCGAATCCAATGGATCCAATAGGCTTACGTTAGATAGGATTACAAAGAAAACGGAAATGGTCATCAGACTCATTACTAGGGTGTCTAATAGAAGAGGAGGCCTGAAAGAAGACAATTTACTCCGGATTTTCCATGCCTTTCTCATGAGCCACATCATCTACGTAGCGGCCATGCACACCTGGCACAACTTCGAGAAAAAGAAGCTTAACACCCTCATTCGGAAAAGCATCAAAAGGGTGCTAGGCATTCCGATGACGGCTAGCACAGAACGCCTTTCTCAATTAGGTGTGCACAATACGCTGGATGAAATCATCGAAGCACAAGAATCAGCCCAGCTTGCTCGACTATCCTGCTCTTTGGCAGGGAGAAGAATCTTAGCCATTCTGGGCCTCAATCCAGTGCTGGCAGAGGAGAGAAGCCATCCAATCATCGAGGAGCAAAGAGAAAATATTCTTGTCGCACCGATCCCTCGCAATATGCATCCGCAGCACAATGAGGGAAGGCGTAGAGCAAGAGCGATTGCGATCCTGAAGAAGATCAAGGATGATCCTCAATCGGTCTGCTTCGTAGATGCGGCACAATATGGTCGCTCATCTCACTATGCCGTGGTCGCAATAGATAACAGAGGTGAAATTATCTCGTCGGCCTCCCTGACTGGGACCACTTCTTCTAAAGCGGAGCAGGTTGCTATTGCTTTGGCACTCTTGGATGATAACAGGACGCAAATCTACTCGGATTCTAGATCGGCAGTCAGGGCGTTTGCCTCGGGCTCCATAGCGAAAGAGGCACATGACGTTCTTAAGAACCGGACCATAACTATGCACACAATCATTTGGTTCCCGGCACACCTAGGTCAAACTTTGGACTCCCTCACCAACCTCAACGACATCGCCCACTCCCAAGCGCGCGTACTAACTCTCCGCGTGGGAGGAGAAGCCTTGTCACAGAGCAGGGTTCAAGAGTTCCGCGACACTTTATTCACATTTAATGAATTCACGAAGCATTTTTATCTGGAAAGAAGAGTATTTCCTCCACCACACAAAAAGCTCACGAGACCACAGGCGATGACCCTTAGGATGCTTCAAACTAATTCTTATCCGAATCTTGCTTTCATGCACTGTCTATTCCCAAGTGACTTCAGCTCGCAATGCCCTGGCTGCGGGGGAACGTGCGATTTAGAGCACATGCTTTGGCGGTGCCCCTCGTTACGTGGGGATAAGGACCTCACAGAGCAGAAATGGAGCTCGGCCCTCAAGAGCTCGGAATATCAGCAACAACTTTGGGCTGTCCAGAGAGCCTGCGATGCGGCGGTTAGGCTAGGTCTAACTGTCCCCACGTGGGAGCGGCCCGCGGTGTCACCCTAAGGGGTGGCACTTCTCCGGATCTTTAAATAAAGTTCTTCGTACCGTACCGTAGAGTGTAGGATCAGCTAGAGCAAACCTGACGTAGTTGGAAAGCTCTGGGAGTGGACTTCATCTTGCAGTGGACATAGAAAATAGGCTTTTGAGAATGATCTCTCGATACATCGGATTTAGCTCCTTCAATCGCAGCAATGAGAACAACAACCACACGCGGTGTTTTCGCGATGTTTTCCGCCATTGTCACCATATGCCCATCCCGGCTGTGACCAGGGGTGTTTCCACGATCTCTTTACTCGGGGGGGGGGGGGGGGGGGGGGGGAGGGAGGGCACCTACGACAAGTGCGTTCCTTCAGGGAGACAGGGGCGATGGGAACTTATGCGCTATGTTTTGAATATCTTTGCTCTTGGGGGTGGGGTGCAAGTGGGAGGGGGGCAGTCGGAAATTTTAGGGGGGGCAGCCCGCCCCCCCCCCCCCTCCCGCCACTCCGCCCCTGGCTGTGACACTCAATGCAACTGCTAAGGAGTGGCAGTTATCGGACGTCTTCCGTAAACCCTTAAACAACCAACACACTAGGTTTGCTCAAGGTGTTCCATACGTATCCTATACAATCATTGGAGTGCTATCAGTGTTTGACCAGAGAAGCGCTTCGCTGGTGACCGTCATTCCGTGAACAGAACTCCAAAAGGTGCTCTATACCGACTGCCGGCACAGCAGATTGTACTCTTCCCACAACCAACTACCAGGGCATAAGACAACAAACTTCGGCGTGTTTCTTTGATATCCCATCGACGTCCTAATATTCTTTGTCTCTTCCTTTGTTTTAATTCTCCCACTTTTCATTTTACAGCGCATGGCGGAAAACAGGATATTATGGTTACAATAATTACTGATGGGGATTTACGTCCGAAAACCATGATCTGATTATGAGAGACGCCGTATAGTAGAGCTCCAGAAATTTAAACCACCTGGGGTTCTTGAACGTGCACCTAAATTTATGTACCCGAGACTCTAGCGTTTTGCCTCCATCGAAATGTGACCGCCGCGG
This sequence comes from Rhipicephalus sanguineus, assembly GCF_013339695.2. Taxonomy (NCBI): domain Eukaryota; kingdom Metazoa; phylum Arthropoda; class Arachnida; order Ixodida; family Ixodidae; genus Rhipicephalus; species Rhipicephalus sanguineus. Next base: position 129,611,629 of record NC_051180.1, on the reverse strand, counting down.
CTGGGATTCGATCGCGCGACCTTCGTGTCAGCAATCGAGCAGCATAACCACTAGACCACTGTGGCGGGTAAACACGATATTGTGATCTTATTAACGTACCTGGTCTTTCCACTACTCCGCTCTCGCTTTAACTCTATCAGCCAGGATTGTAAATGGAAATCCAAAGAAGGCAGAAGCTTAGGGAAAGATGAAAGCTTGAAGAAATGAAAAATCCTTGAACAGGGGATTCCGCTGGGGCTGTGCGTCCGTTTGTCTTTTCATCTCATTTCTACAGCCGGATTCTTACGTTGCGCCAAGCAAGAAAAAACGAAAAAAACAAACAAACTCTAGGACCCATAAACTTGCTAGAAATGTAGAATGGCGTAAGCAGCGGAGCGCTATAGAAAGGCCGTATTCTGAAATAATGACTACATTACTCTAGACCCGCGTTTATTACGAAACACCCTATCTACCAGTCAAAGACGTATTACACTTACTGAGTTTGTGGATCAGTAGCCCGAAGAAATTGGTCTTGGAATGTAACCACATCATCTCTATAGCTGCTAGCTTTCAGAGAGAAAAAAAAGATGGGGGCCCAACAAAGGCATCGCAATAGTGATTGATCTTAATATGAAAAGAGAGGAGTGGTGCGACCCAACCACTGCAGTAGGTACAGATTTATTTTCCGAAAAGAAAACGCGGGTCAGGCATTTCCTACCTCAGGCAAAAGAGATAGGAAACACGTGTTATTTGGCAATAAAATAAAAGACGAGTCACTTTCGAAACGTCGCCTCGATTCATGAATGTATCCCGGGGATTCTTTACCGACTTCTTGAACTTCTTACGAAGTAATCTTCGCGTAACAGCTCCCCGCGGGGAGAAGACGCGATTTCTTCACTGCACAATCTCGACTCGCACTCGACATTGTGTGAGCAATGCTTAGATTGCTTCCCCAGCTCTTCACTGTATTGTATTGCGGTTTTCTCGCAACAGTCACCTATTGCACTATTGCACGAGCGCGGGGGCTGCGACAAGTGGAATGCATTTATTCGTGGTATTTTTTTTTATACGCTCCGCGAAACCACGCAGTGTGGGGGTAGTTCACTTCAGCGCGCGATAACGGAATTGAGAGATGTTTTGAGAGTGACGCGAGGCGTTCGGCAAGGACAGTAGCGAGAGCGATCACCCTCTCAGAGACCCTCCGCCTTTAACCGCGCCGTCGCACCTGGCCTTGAAGACGGGACCACAAACTGATCGCAGCTGGAGATTGCCCGCGCGCCAACAGCAGGGCGGCTCCCTTACCTGTAAGCGAGAACCTCGCTGCAAGGTGCGTGAAAGTTTACCCAGTCCATCCAGATTGAGAGAAAAATAAAAGAAAGAACAACGAACGAAAGGAAGGAGGTGGAAAGAAACGATTTCTGTTACTTTTTTTCTTTTAACGCTCGATTGGCTCGCAATACGGTTTCTAACCGGAACCTGATTGGTTGGCAAGTGACGCAAGATGTGGCGTAGCTTGGCCGGCTCAGGCGACGGATACCGACCGTCGCGGCACACGTGTTCGAAGAATCCAGCGGCAAGACGGCGCAGGCTAGGGTGGCACCTCGAAACCGGCACGTTCCCTCGGCCGTTCGGATACACCACGTTTTCGTGAGTGCTCTACAGGATGCGTTTGTGCTCAGTTTTTTTTCTTCTTAAGGCTTTCCGCGGGAATGGGATACATTAGCGTCGGCTTTAGGTTTCAGGATAAAGCTGGGAAATAAAACACCTGGGCTGGCGTTAGCTGAAGAATGCGGCCGTCAAGACGGAAGCGTTTCAGTGTTTTGGTAGTGTTTCAATAGGTCGGATTAGCGTGGAATGCATAGAAGGCGACAGGTAAAATTCTCTCTTGAAGAAAAGAAACCTGCTGTCGTCCTCTTTGTTCCTTTGTCAGGACCTTCGGGTCAACGATGTCTCCTGAGCTCGCGCCAACGCTTCGGTGTGCGAGTTGAAGGGATTTCACGAGACTGCCTTCACGGCATGATGAGCTTAGATGATAGCGATGTAACTTCTAGCAAGTGATGGTGAGTGCGAAGGCATCGTTTACGGGATAAATGAAAGTGTCCCTGCGTCAAAGGGTCAATAAACCCTATAGCTTATCTTACTCACACACCCCTAAAAACGGTCCGTCGATCAGCTCGATGACCTTGCAGGAATAAGGACATGAACACTGACACACAACTGCGTCGGGGTCAGTTGACGGTTTCCGCCAAGGTTTGAAAGAATGCGTGTTAGGCTCGCAAGAATGGGTACAGGTAGTGAACAGAACGAGAAGAACATTTGAATACGTTATCATTATGCAAATTACTTCCGGTCCATCTCACAACCTGTTTTATTCAGTGCGTAACCGTCACTCGTGCCACGCGAAGAAAGCAATCGGAAAGTAGCGTGATCAAGGAGTTCATCATGCTTCCATATGGCACGGCTGAAGAGAAAACGCCGGAGTGTCGTAAGTGCAACGGCTGCCAGCTTAGGAATGGACGACGATCAATTTTTTTTTTTCGCGTGAGGGAAATGTATACAGCATCTACGCTTACTGCTGCTGCATTTACCGCACCATTTACGTTTTCCTGGTGCCGTGCTCGTTCACGCTAAATGGAAGCTTCGGTTGCGTGGCTGCCAGTAAACGACAAGTAAAATGCGTGTGTAGGCTTTTATCGCCGTGGACGTTCTGACGGATAGCAGGATCTTAAGCACTTTCATTTATCTGATTTCTTTTTTACATACCGCAGTGTATCTGCTGCTATTTCAGGAATGGCGACGGATGATGTTATGTTATATAAATCACTTGTAGACAAAAAAATCATTTAATCGCAATGCATGAACGCCTCTACACAACGAATCGCAACTTGCGATTGGTAAAGAGGAAATAGGATGTGTTTGTAGCCTGTTCTAGATTGAAATCCTAAATGTTTCAGGTTTTGCGGACTTGACAGCGCGGAAAGAATTCGCGAACTTGAAACATATGTCTAAGCAGGTGCGGTATGATGAGTCAATCATATAGTGTAGCGAAACTTTACATTTTCAATGTAGCGAAGTGTTTTAATATACATTTGTGAAAAGTGTTCCAGACTACAAATAATATTCAAACCTTTGCAGATTCGTGTTTTATTTGTTAGCAGGTCGCGCTCTTGAGGAGCCGCTTTCACATTTCAGATGGACGTACGGAGTATCCTTAATTTTTTCGTATCTTTAATACTATGCAAGCTGAAGGAACACATAAACCAGTTACTTGCGGGTGCTTCCTTTTTTTTTAACCATGAGTAATATCAGAGGAACGCATTAGCAACCTACAATGCCATACATGTCACTGAATAGAGAAAAGTGAAAACATTTAATGAGATAAAGGTGGATGGGTCATTAAGAACATAATGAGACCGTAAGGAAGTACACGAAAGGCCGAAGGACCACTAGATATCAGGACATTGTTACTTTATTGTGAGCACGTGTGCGCATATTTGAAAAGAGTGATGTTTGATGGCACATATGTTAGACGATATTTGCGCTTTATAGTACAATTTTTTTGTATTGATCACAGTAGGCAGCGCTATCATAATACGGTGATTGATACCGTTAGCTATAGTAATCCAAGATTAGCTTTGAATAAGGAGGCCATAAATGGGCACTCTTAACGATTATTAAGCGCCGTACGTCGTAATCTTCGTAAAACATGTCCGTGAAGGTACACTTTTTTACGACGACTAGTTTAACCAGGATAACGCCGGTGGCATTGCTTTTTTCGCTACTCGTATTGCTTTTTTCTATCGTCGCAAAACCATTCGCAAGTCCTCATCGTAAGCCGCTTAACACATCCGTCCGGATATTATGACTCATGGCGATTCAATTTGGACACAGACACGCCACCCCGCGTGTCGCAAAGACATTCCCGGCTGCACGCAGTCGCTCAAGGATATCGGCTTGTTTTAATGCTAAATTCGTGGGCGGCAATCTACCGACGTTGCGTTTCTCAGTAGGTAGACGGGATTTTATTTTTTTCCCCCAACTTTCCTCGCAGAGGAATGCAGGCTATTCATGACGCCGGCCATATTTTTTTCAGAAAAAGATTGCCTTAGTATGATGGAAAAGAATAGGTACCGGTGAATAAATGCCAACACCAAAGAAATCTATCGACTTCTTCATTATTCGACGTGCGTATCTTAAGGCGCGCCCGTATTTGAAGTCAGTTCATGTAACCTAGCTGCGAGTTCTTTCTGCCGGGCGTTTGTTATGTTGCTTCTTGTGTCTAATTAATATTCAAGGCCGCGTCGATTATAAAAGGCACGACAGAGTCCTTCCCAACAGGCCATATTGATCACGGTTGCCAGCGTTGATGGGGTCTTCGTACATGTTCGATTGTGGAGACAACAAACAAACCTCCAGTCGAAGTTTCCGGCGAGAAACTTGCGCTGTAAAATGCGCGCGAAGACGCAGCGAACTCATTGTCATTCTATCCCGGTTTTGTGTTTGCCCCTTATCTTTTTTTGAAAGCGTATACTCTTTGCATTGAGAATGACGAATTGAAGGTGACGTGAATGGTTGGCCCGGAGAATTTAATTGCACGGATATTCCCGATAGGATGGGGACTGCCAAGAGCCGGTAATCGTTTTATGGGGATGATAAGTTCTATGAAATAAGCACCGCAAGTGGCCTTGGAGAAATCGACGAATATCGCCCACTTTGTCTCTTAAAACAGCAGGAGGCGCGTTGCAGTTTACGAAGTAATATCTCTAACAGCCATCTTTGCGCGTTTTAAGGGCGCAGACGATAGAAGAGACTGTGTTACAACATATTATCTTAAGACAGAAATTCAGGAGAAGATGGGGACTTGAAGCGGTGAAAAAAACCTTGAGCAGGGAGTGTCGCTGTAGGCGACGTTTCGGCAAGCAGACTTGTAGTTGTCAAGGCTGCCTTGACAAAGACAAGTCTGCTTGTCGAAACGTCGCCTACAGCGACACCCCACGTTCAAGGATTTTTCAACTGAGTCACTCAATATATGAAATAGAGAAAATTAGTCGTGAAACTCGCTGAAGTGCCTGAGCGTTCATGTAATTTCCTTTGGTAGGTGAATACGTGAGACTTTATGTCCGTTAGCTACTACATAGATGAGCATTAGAGAGAGAGAGGTTTATTGTGACAGAAGAGCTGAGACACCGAGAGGTCGGCCTGAATAAATTTTCTGACCGGCTACCCAGCGTTAGGAAAGGCGAGGAGGTGGAAAAGAGAGGAGAGAAGGTGTCGATGATTAGCAGGAGGAAAGTGGCGATGAAGCAAAACCTTGAATGTCCGAAAACTATTTACAGTCTCTTGTCGAGCTCTGTCTCGCGCAAAAACTTGTTCAGCGCTTTCAGAATATTGCGCTGAGGACGAGGTGGAGGCCTCAACAGAACTTTTTCTGATACTTGTTGCGACATAGAGTTCAACAAGAAGGTGGTCATTGATTTTTCTTTGCCTGATCTATCGCGGGCAGACGCACAAGAGGTGTTCAGTGGTCTGAGGAGTATCACATACCTTACAATTCGGCCTGTCTGCACGGCCGATAAGGTTTAGGTAACGACTAGTGAACGCCACACCTATAGTAGAAATCTGTGCAGTAAGCTTGTACTGCACCTTTTCATGGCTGGCGGTATTCTAACGTGCATCTCTGGGTCGCGTTCGTGAAGATGGCGGTGACGATGACAGCTTTTTCGGGACTTTGAAAACATGACCCAAGGAAGCTTGCATTTGCGTGAATTGTGTATGTGCGGGTTATTTGTTAATAATTGAACGAGCATGAAAAGCCTGCCACATAAGTGCCAGCCATAAAAATGCATAGCTAGGAAGTTTCGATTGCCCATTCCCTGATATACACACCTACACTTCACGCACAAATAACCGGCTGAGTCAATAAAATAAATATTAAAGCTACGGGATGTTTTTAGCATCACCATTGCCGTGTGAACTACACTCTTACCAGGTACAGGTTAAAGTGCTAGATATGGCCAGGAAACTAGACCAAAAGATATCCGTTCCTGGTCGCAGTTATCACTTTATTCAGGACATGGTTAACGGTGTAGCATGCTCAGTGAATGACCAAGCACCTTCATAACACATAAAGCAATGTTTCGCTTTATCTCTCTAAACTGTTAAGGCAAGGCAGTAAAATGTCCGAATTTGTCCACTTGGTGTCCTCATTTCGCCCCTTTGACGTTTCAGGAAATGCTGCCCGTGCTTTTCCTTGCGCTTTTCGCCTCGGGTAAGTGAAATTCCGGCATTAATTTATTTTGGAATACTTTGCTTGAGCACTGAAAATTAAGGGCGGGGATAAAAGGCTCAAAACTTCTTGCTTGTTTTTTTATGCAAGGGACGCGATAGAGACCGGATACATAACGATCTTAGATTAAAACGAAAGCTTTTGAACTGACTTCTTTGCAAGAGACCAACTGAATTAGTATTCGATACACTGGTAGACTTCTACGAAAGCCTGCATATGTGCTCACGCGTGAATGCGAGATATAGGGCACTTACGAAAGCTGGTGGCCGATGTAAATTTATTGAGACTTCGAGTATTGTGCATTCATTTGAGCGATACAAGCTATATTATCTGGATTAAGGGCAGATTATGTTTCTGCCCTTATGAAAATACCAGCGCGAAATAGGCTCCATTTTACGCAGATGGCTGTCTCCTGATAGTCTCGGAACTTGAACATACCGTCGAGCTCAAAAGCGTGCAAATGTAGCCTACTAATTTCACACCCTTTTGTATACAAGTAGAGCGTATTAAAAAATTAAACAGACACAACGCAACACCAGCAAAGAAGCCTAAGTCGTCGGGAACACTTGCAAAAATGGCCTTTTTACGATAATTACTGATTCATTTTCGTTTTAATGCGATTACGGGGTTTAAAAATGCGACTTGGCTCAGAATCCCGATTTCTTGGTCCGCATTACAGCGCTTTTTTTTTCTTTTTTTTTTGCTAGACGTATTTTGTACGGCAGTAACATAAGTCGCTAATGGGAGTGCCGGCGGACCGTTTATAGTGAGATTTGCCCGTCAGTGCAGCTATTAAACTTCTCATTGCCGAAAAACATTATGTGAATTTATTCATAAGTTAAGTAGCGTGCAATGAGACATGCGCCTAAAATTTCGGTAAGTGTTCTTACACGATATCCTGTTCGTATTTGTGTATGCATATGCACTCTATTTACAAAGTGCTTAGACAATGCGCCCTGCACAGTCAAAACGCAAACCTGTTCGACATAGTGCTCGTGGGTTCCGTCGTCCACCCAACACTCCAGACATCTGAATAGTATTAAAGTTATTTTCATTCCCCAGGGCGTAACAACTACAGTATACCAAAGGAAGTTTCTTAAACAGCCTGTAGTTAGCCAGGCTGTCGCAGGTAATGTAGTTCGCTTGTTTTTGATTAAAAAAAAAGCGTACTCCCATAATGAGTTTCTTTCGACATACAGCGTAAGCATGTATCTTCCTACTTTTCTTTACGTTAGGGCACACAAAACCAGAGGTAAAATAAGTTATTCCCTGCGTTACTAGACCAAGTGCAAGTTTGGTCAAATTAACGTTCCGTGGTTGTCGATGATAAAAACAAATTACTCTGAAGCTAGAAGAGAAACCATTTGACACTTCGAACAGAAAAAAAAAGAAAGTCGGTTTTGTTTCTCTGGCCAGACTGGCCATGAATGCGAATAGTTGGATTACATTTTGACTTCCAGGTACTTGCGCTCTAGATAATAAACTTCACTTTTTTGCATTTTTGGCGCCCTGCTTACTCTAGCTGTTGTATATTTAAGAACACGCTATATGACAATGGGGTCTGCAAACAGCGCACATGGTTTGGGCGCTAAAGTATATTTACTGCACACAAAAGGCGGCTCAGCACGTAATTTTGATTGATACGTACAGTAGCAGCAAAACGCCTTAGTCATTTAGAAAACAATGCTGTCAGTGCAGCGTGTATGTATCTACCTTAAATGACCTGATTTAACGTGCACTTTTGATTTGTTATATTTTGTTTGGTCTAGATGGTTGCTTAATGCGCACAACCATTTTCTGCACGTTCTGACATTAAGAAGTGTCGTTATCTACTAATGATATTTTATTACGGGAACAAGAGATCACTCTGAATTATCGTTAGGGGTTCCCAATCATGTAGAGACCCACAAGTCTGTCCACTAAATATTAAAAATTATGTAACTCCGCGATGATACGATCGGTAATCAATCGCACTTACAAAAAGCACTGCATTTAAAATCGTCGGCACGTCTTGGCAAGCAGGAGTAGCATTTCGCACGTCAAAGACTTGAAAGTGTGTGTGTGTGTGTGCGTGTGCGTGTGTGTGCGTGTGTGTGTGTGTGTGTCTGCGTGTGTGTGTGTGTGTGTGCGTGCGCGCGTGTGTGTGTGTTTGTGTGTGTGTGCGCGTGCGTGCGTGCGTGAGAGAGAGAGAGAGAGAGGGGGGCGCAATATAGCCATGCAGTAGCATTGTCGAGAAAGAAAGTGAACTGCTTTTCTTAGTGGATTAACTATTTACAGGAACCGCTTCTTAAAAGGCGCGTCGCAGAGGTTTAAATGCATATCACCATTATTTATCATCTTGGCTATTATAAACACAATTATTTCATATCGAAAGGTTCTACCTGGGCGATAAACGGGTACGGTCAGGACAGTTTCCGTAACGAAGAATGGCTATAAGTAGGATGGTGACTGCCGTGACTTCATGAAATGGGAAGCCATAAAGAAAAATCTACATCATCGAATACTCTTGATGCCAGGGAATACCACAAACAGGAGTCAAGTAGACCCTGTTGTTGTTTTCTTTGCTTACATTGCGCCATCTTGAGTAGCATGGCAAAAGTAGGACTGCCTGGACGTATCCAGGACGACTCAAATGATGTCTTCATCTCTCTCTTCATGTATTTACCAAACTGATTTATATGAGAACTATTACTTGTCCTGTAAGGCTTGCTTTATACCGTTGGTCAAGAATCACATGGTGCGAGAAACCCAAGTGCTGCGATATCACTACGCGAGTGAATGTTTTTCACTTCAAAAGGTCAAAGCTAGAACTTATGCAACCAGGGCAAGTGGTTTAGAGGAAGTCTTGAGAGGTTCCTTCCAGCTTAAAGGGAAAATATCTTCCGGACCGTTCACATTATGGCAAAGCCATTTTACCATGCTGTGTGAATCATGATCTGCTACTGCATATCTGCCATGATTTCTCATAACGCAGCCTCATTGGTCACTACCACTACGGTGGACGAGGTAAACGACTACGTGGACGTGGTGCTCAGCGAACTGGGCCAACAGATCCAGACGCCGTACAGGCCCAAGGACAGCTACAACAAGACGGTGGCCGGCCGACCCGAGATCTGGGCCTACTTCGGCGACATCTTCATCACCGGATACAACAAGCTGGAACGAGACGGCAACTGCGCGCACGAAGAGCACGCGCTGGCCACCGGCATCACCATACGCTGCAACCTGACCACCAAGGAGCTTCGCGTCGACATCACGGGCACGCTGAAGCACTCGACGTACCCGCCCAGGAACGTGCGCGCCAGCGGAGTGTTCCTCAACCCGCACCTACAGATGAAGATCGCCGTGGAACCTTGGAGGGAGATGAACGTCACGCTACGGCTGCGCCTCACGGTGCCGCAAGTCAAGGTCGTGAACCTCGGCGAAGAGTTCAAGTTCAACAGCATACGTCTGGGGTACAGGGACGAGATCATATCCATCATCAGGAGCTCGACGCCCGATCTCGAGCAAGACATGAAGAAGGCGGCCGACAGCGAAATCATCCCGTACAAGCGGAAATGAACACGTGTCGCACACCCCGCTCATTCTACTAATACCAAGAGCAGTCGTCATTCGCATGCATTTTCACTGCAGTCATCGAATCACCGCACGTCCTTAAGCGAGCGAGCGGCTCCCGTCTCGTCCCGGGGGAGTAGTAGGTGGACAAGTCGAAGCGTTTGTTGGCTGCGGCACCGAGAGCGGTGCCAGCTGAGCTTTGGAATGTGCGTCTTGCATCACGAATGACTGCGGTGGGCTCGTAATGGGCAAAGGTACTCGTAAAGAGCGGCCGAGGCTACCGGTTGCGCAGTGGCCGACACGTCGCTGCGTCCGCCTCGAGAACTCAACTACGAGTACGTACATCTAAACAGATGTCTTCACGCGTGAGTGTTGTGTTATGCTGCCAAGTATGCGACTGTTGCGAAAGGTGCGCAATGCGTTTGCACAAGTGTGATCGACAGCTTCTGTGCAGCGCGGTGAACTTTGTTTGCGCGCCTAATAAAGATATGGTCGTGTGTTTAGAAAAAAACAATGTTTAATGATTTAGAGTACTATGGGAGAGTGGTAAGCTGTCCTAAATAAGTGGGCAACACAATCGTCGTTGACTCGTGTACAGTCGGAGTCAAAGGTTGAGACCACAAGGTCTGAGAAAACTTCGAAGTTCTCAGCAATTTGTGGCTGTTTCCAGCCAAGCTGCAAAGTACATGTTGTTAGCGAGTTTTAGAACAGGCCGTAAGTCTCAATTCAAGGTTGCCTGCTGCAGCAGCTGGAATATTCAGCCTTTTCTTGTGTCTCGGTGGTCTCTGAACGATTGCCGCTTACGCTGCACCAATGTTCACAGCATGGGCTAATACTACTGTGAAGTAGTATTATTAGAGGCACACCCACAAACATGAGCTAGTGACGCCATAAAAAGTAGACGCAAGGTGTGATGCGATATGCCAGTGTTTCAAGGAACGAGCCCCAAACTTGAATAACAAAGTGTCGTGCCCAGGGGCGTAGCCAGAAATTTTTTTCGGGAGGGGGGGGGGGGTTCAACCATACTTTACGTATGTTCGTGCGTGCGTTTGTATTTGTGCGTGTATATATAGACAGATTTAGTTGGGCGTCCGCAACAACGTACGGACGCAGCCTGCCAGCCATTTCCTATGGCAGGCTGCGTCCGTACGTTGTTGCGGACGCTCAACTAAATCTGTCCAATATATATACGCAAGCAAAACTGAAAAATTGCGGGGGCGGGGGAGGGGTTGAACACCTCCCCCCCCCCTGGCTACGCCCCTGGTCGTGCCGCATGCTTATCAGTCAGAAGACTATAGCTTGGAGATGCATCTAGTCGGACAAAACGATTTCTGCAGCGCGCTTTGTTCGCTGTTTAGTTAAGATCAGTTATCCGAAAGAGAGAGAGAGAAAGAGAAGAGGAAAGGCAGGGAGGTTAACCAGAAGAACGTCCGGTTTGCTACCCTGCACTGGGGATAAGGGAACGGGGAATAGAAAGAGATAGAGAGAGAAGGAGAGCACTGCACGTGCAAAGGGGTATAATCAGTCACTGAGGCTGAGGCTGACCTACATTACATCAGCGCTCTGATATTCCATTGGGGAATCGCGGCCTTTGAGAGGGCCGTGGGCGAGCCGTGGTGATTACTGCAGCGCTGAAAACACTGGATCGAGAACCTCCAGCATTTGCAGGGCAGCTCGGGCAGTCGGAGTGTTCAGCTTATTCAAAAGCATGAATATGGTGTTCAGAAGAGAGCGAAGCATCGCAGCAATGTCCTTGTCTTTCTAGGGCAAGTCGTGGGGAACCAGCGCTGTCGTTGACTCAGTCTGTGTCTGCTGCGACCATTGGAGTCGCTGTGTATGGTGCTGTGGCTTTGGCTGTGGCTGTGGTTCTGGCTGTGGTTCTGGCTGTGAATCTGGATGCAGCTTTGGCAATGGCGGCCATGCTTCAGTGTCCATGTGCTCTGGTGCGGTCTTGTCCTCAGAAGTCGACTCGGGCGTGTCTAGCCTAGGAAGCAGAGGATGAGGTGTCACCTGTGAATTGCGCTTCACAGAGTTCCTTGAACCTCTACGGCGTCGGGAGCGTCGCTTTGTGACTACAGCAACAGCTTCCCGACGAGACGAGCGGTCTCGCACCATCTGTTTAAGGATTTCGTTTTCCTTCTGTTTCTTGGGGCACTCATTTGACGAAGCCTCATGGGACCCGAGGCAATTGCGGCACTTGAGGACCGTGGCATCACAGGAGTCTGCAGCGTGTGGTTAGGCGCAGCGCGAGCAAATGATCGTGCTCTGACACACGGCGCTCACGTGTCCAAACCTCATACATTTGCGGCATTGGAGTGGCCTTGGGATGAACGGTCGTACAGGATGCCGAAAGTGGCCTACCTTGACATGCGAGGGCAGAGATTCACCCTTGAATGTTAGTTTTATACAGCGAGATGTGCCCATGCGCGACATGTGTATTATAGGGATGCCATCTACTGTCGGCTTCACCAGACTGGGCAAGTCTGTGCTGGAAACAGAGACGTCCACATCGTAAATGACACCAGTAGTGGTATCACTGGCCAATGGGATGTACGAGCGAACCTTTATGCCATCAAGTTCCGTAATTTTGCTCAATGTGCTCAGTGCAGTCTCATGTGCAACGTCGACAGCCAGGACATTTTTGCGTGTGTTGTCTCTCACGTCCCTTACTTCATTTGGCACCGCCGCTTCGAGAAGCACCGAGACTGACTGTCTGTTGAGTTGTCTCAGGTTATCGGTAGCGAGTTCTGGTACGAAAATAATCGTACTGACTGCGGTCTCCCGAATAGATTTCAGAGTTGACTTGCCTGAAGACAGGGGAGGCCCGGTGATTCTTCGCTTCGCCTTACGGCGTCGTACAAGCTGAAAGTCGTCATCGGACCAGTCCTCACTGCTGAGCGAGTAGACACTGGTTTCGTCGTTGTCCGTAGCACTATGGAGCCCAGTGCGCTTCCTGGAGACCGCCGCCGCTGTCGCCGCCATTCCCGGCAGGGCCCGGGGACGTCTATACTTGCATTGGCGCCAGAAACGAGGCGGATATCCAGCGGTGAAGGCAGAAATATCAAGAAACTAGTGGATCGGTAGTCACAGTTATCCAAAATTTTCAGTTTGAAGCTTTAGGTAGTCTTCCATTCAAAAGCTCATGGCGTAGTGATCTTGCTGCGATGATGTTTCCTTTCACTCAGTTTTGTAGCGTTAGCTACACTTGCCTAGCCAGAGCAGGTTTCGCGGGGGTCATCATGAGCCGTGCTGCGCATGCGCGCGCGACTCGCCGCTGCTGCTCTGCGCATTCGAGAGGGGTGACGTCGTAGCCATGGCGCGCGCAGCTATTAGATGCGAAGTATCTTAAGGCGGAGCTCAATCCGGTGGTGGTGGTGTGCGGCGTGCCCACCCTTACTGCGCATGCGCATACCCTCTCCACACACCTCCTCTCCACTCCCCCTCACCATTCTCCTGTCATCTACCCTCTCCCATTTCCCCTCTCCACTTACCTTCTCCCTCCCCCTCTCCACTCACCCTCTCCACTTTCCCTCTCCCCCTCTCCCATTGCCCTCTCCACTTCCCCTCTCCCCTCGCCCTTTCCACTCTTCCTTCGAACGCGGGCTAGACATGCCGAAATTTTCTGCGCAACGCCGCGATGAGCTCGAGAGCATGCGCGTCCCCTCCCCTTCTCTCTGCTCTCCTACGCTGCCCCCTCTCGCCCGCCTGTCGACCGCGTTCCCCGCTCGCCCTGTGAGAATTAACGGCCAGGCTAGATTGAAGATACGACGCGCGTAGCGTCGCTCTTCGCGTTCCATGACGCGAGCTCGGTAGCATGCCCAACGAACGCCAACGGAACGCGATCGTGCAAGCGCTCCGGCTCCGCATCTACTCATGGTCCCCTTTAGCGGGAGATGGTGTATTCGCCTTCGCTGTGCAGTCGCCGTCTGACAGTGCGCTGGTGCCGCTTGATAGCGCCTCTGACTGGCGTTTGCTGGTGGGTAACGCCATGGAGGAGAGCGCAAATGCTGCTCAATGGCGCAGAAGAGCCGAGAAGCTTATGTCATCGGATCCCGAAGTAGTTGCCTGGAAATTAGCGCTTCAGCGTAAGAAGAATGAGCAGAGGAACGCTAAACGTGCTGCGGAAATCTGGAAAACTCAGAATAATCAGCTGAACCTTTGCTAACGCTAGGTATATCCTGGCATAGCCTAGCTAAGAACATTTTTTTTATTGCGATAACAATTATATGGATAGTCTCGGCTGGTTTTTGCCGTCCCCGTCGCCGCCGTCATGCACCGTATATATATATATATATATATATATATGAAGGAAAGAAGCGTTAATTTTCAAGGGCTCGTTTTCTTTGTTATACACAATATTAATGAGAACTAACAGACAATAATGCCAAGGAAAGTATAGGGGATGTTTTTAGTAATAAATGTAAGGTCATTGGTGGCGCTGACTGACGCTCCCACGTTTAAATGCACACATATGCCCTATAAAGTGGACGGGGGGATGGCCGCCGCGGTACCTCAGTTGGTAGAGCATCGGACGCGTTATTCGAAGGTCGCAGGTTCGGTCCCTGCCCACGGCAAGCTATCTTTTCGTCCACTTTTCTTTCTTCACAATTACCTTACATTTATTACTAAAAACATCCCCTATACTTTCCTTGGCATTATTGTCTGTTAGTTCTCATTAATATTGTGTATAACAAAGAAAACGAGCCCTTGAAAATTAACGCTTCTTTCCTTCATTCATAGCGAGGGTCTCGTTCTGGCAGACTTGATGCTTTCAGGTAGTATGCGAGGGATTATTGGTCAGCTGCCAGCTCGTAATAAGTTCACGTGCTACGTGACGCCAAAAGGCAGAAAAAAGAGTGTTCCACACTCGCCGTCATGGCTACTGGTGGCGCTGACTGACGCTCCCACGTTTAAATGCACACATATACCCTATAAAGTGGACGGGGGGATGGCCGCCGCGGTAGCTCAGTTGGTAGAGCATCGGACGCGTTATTCGAAGGTCGCAGGTTCGGTCCCTGCCCGCGGCAAGCTATCTTTTCGTCCACTTTTCTTTCTTCACAATTACCTTACATTTATTACTAAAAAACGCCAGGCCTGCGCTGAAACCGCAGCACAGTCACAGCGAAAGCTGGAAGAGCGGCGTTTCTAGAGCCCGTTAAGCTCTCTTGGGGCTACAATACAAGTACACTAGAAAGGTACCCACTACCCCATAAATCACAATTTTTGTGAAGTTTTGAAGCACCTACTAAGCCATTATTCGTCTTTCTGCGGAGAAGCGAGGCACCAGCTACTCGTCTGTAAGGCATTATGTGCACTTTGTTGACGCGACGACTTATGACGATGAAGAATTATGGCTCATCCCTTTGTAATATGGTTTGGAATCTTTAAACTGCCCACCAGTTATGTAATTTGTATTGGGTTACGCCCGGTCTCTATTTCTCTCTCCTGTCATGCTGCATAACATACGGTGACGTGGGAGAGAGACGGGGGGCGGGGCGAAGAACTTTACTGAGACCCCGAGGAAATGGATCACGCGCTTATGGGCTTCCTTGGCAACCAATACAAGTGCATTTGCGAGGAACCCACTACGCTATAAATCACTGTAATTTTTGAGAAGTAGGGCAGCAGGCACTGTGCCATTTTTCGTCATTCTACGGAGAGCGTTGGTACCTGCTAAACGCATGTAAGGCATTATGCGCACTTTGTTGATGCTGTGCCTGATGACGATGAAGAATTATGGCAGAGCCCTTTGTAATGGGTTGGAAGCATTCAACAAGCTACTCTTTGCGCAATTCGCATTGTGTGACGCCGGGTTACAGAATTCGCGTTGTGCGACGCTTGGTGCTTATTTTACTCTTCTACCACGCTATTTTGCATATGCTAATGTGGTTCCTTCCCGACATGAAGCCTGTATAGGACCTTTTTGCAAGGCAGTTTCAAGCACCGGTATGGCTCAGTTAATGAAGAAGACGATGGAGCACCTTATGATACTGTTATGTTGCTCGGCCTTCACAGTATTTGGAAAAAGTACATGGCAGTTCGCCATGCTGATATCAATACACTGCCCATTCGTGAATATTTCCGCCAAATGATCACGAAGTTTATTGAAGAGTGTAAAACTAAAGACCCAATTCCAGAGTGGCTCGAACATCTTGAGCCACTTATCCGTCTAAAGGAATTCTAGTCACTATGTAACCATTCCGGTAATTACCTCTGTATGTACTGTTTATGCACTGTAATATTATTGTATGAGGTGCAAAAGTAAGTAATAAAGAAAAAAAAAACACCGGTATGGCTCAGAGGTTGAATACTGGGCTCCCACGCAGAGGGCCCAGGTTCGAACCTCGTTCCATCCTGGAATTTTTTTCTTATTTCGTTTTTTTTTCTTATTTCGAGCGATACTGGTTACGGACACCGGCGGCGGACAACTACGGCGCCAAAAACGGCCGGAGAAATGATCTCATAACAGCTTTCGCTGTAAAACATCCCCTATACTTTCCTTGGCATTATTGTCTGTTAGTTCTCATTAATATTGTGTGTATATATATATATATATATATATATATATATATATATATATATATATATATATATATATATATATATAAAATTCCCAAATAAAAATAATTCAGAACAATGCTTCTGAAGCGCAGAATCGAACCAGCGAACTCTCGCTCCGCAGCGCGTGGCGCTAACCACTACGCCACGGAACGCAGATCCTTCTGGTAGGTAACGGTGAGCGTTATATAGGTACACACCCATTACCGCTGGCAGGACTCGGAGACGCCAGGCGCTTTAAGCGTTTCTTTATTACCAGCGAGATGGCGCGGGGAGCGCAACGGGCGCATTTAAAAGTCGTCGGCCAGCTCGCTCGCTTCTTCTAATATTTGCGCAGGGAGAACCTTGCCCTTCCGCTGTCTGCCCGCGCGATAGTTGCTGCCGGGGGGCAGATATTTCTGCAGCATAGCAGCGCATCCATCACGGGCCCCTTTTCTTGCTATCGCATTCATTGCTTCGCCCTTACGGCGAAACTGTGACTTTTTTGCTTTTTGCAGGTTCGCTTACTTCAAATATACTGCCTGCTTAGTGTAATTTGCCCCGCCACGGTGGTCTAGTGGTTATGGCGCTCGACTGCTGACCCGAAGGTCGCGGTATCGAATCCCGGCCGCGGCGGCTGCATTTTCGATGGAGGTGAAAATGTTCGAGGCCCGTGTACTTAGATTTAGGCGCACGTTAAAGAACCCCAGGTGGTCGAAATTTCCGGAGCCCTCCACTACGGCGTCTCTCATAATCATATCGTGGTTTTGGGACGTTAAACCCCAGATATTATTATGCTTAGTGTAATTTCGAGTTAAAATTGCCGCCTGCCCGTCAAAAAGAAGCTATAAGCGCTGTTATCGAGCAATAGCCTGACAACCATGTTAGAAACTTCATTGTGGAGATAACAAAAAAAAAAGCGCTACCACTGTTGCAACTAAACTACGATAGAACACCGTTCAAAAACTGTTGTAATGCTCCTGTTCGCTGGTCTGTGTTTTTTTTTACGCAGTACGCAGACATAATCAAATTAAAGCAATTTTCACAGAGCCGTAATGAGAGCGCACAAACGACTACTGATGTCAAGTCTTCGCACTCCGCATTTTTTCTTCAAATTTTAATTACCTCAAAGCAAGAAATCGGTACTCGATGGAACCATCTGAGTTAGTTATTTCTGAAGGCATAACTTTTAGCGCATAGGTAATGTCGGATAATAACCGTTTAGCGATGCTCAACTGATAACCGATTAGCAAACCAAGTATACTGCGAAACATAATCAGCTCTTTGAGAAAACAGCTTTATAGAATTTAACGCGCCAACGCGACTCAGGCTGGGAGAGACGTCGTAGGCCTCTCCATAATTTTGATCACCTAGGGATTTCGTAATGTGTACTGACATCGCACAGTATGTGGGCCACCAGCAAATGGCCTGCATCCGAATGCTACCACGTGGCCGGGATAGAACCCACGTCTTTCGGGTCAGCAGCCGAGCACCGTAACCACTGGGCCACCGCGGCTGCCCCGAGTTGGAGACAACTATCAACATCATACCGTTTGTCGCGTCCGCATTCAATGTCGTAAAGTAGCCAGTGTGGCATGTGCACATGCGTGGTAAAGCGCAAATGGCCTAGCGAACGATGCTTTTTGCAATGCCTGCTGCACATAAAGATGACTGTCACAATACAACGGTAGGAAACGTACCAGAGCAGTAAAGCAGTAAAACTGAGCACTTCGTTCCGGAAAGCCACTAAGCGGCTATCTTCGTCACCCGGGACAACAGCGCGCGAAGGTCGTACAATATCCAAAAACAAAGCATACCTCGAAGCGGAAGTGTCATTAATAGAGAAATCTAGCTGAATGCCTCTGTATTTCAATTTTTGTTTCAACAACGCGTCTTTTACACGCATTATCGCAATTAATGTATTTTACTATGTTTTTTTTTTCAAGTATAGAAACATCGCTGCGTAAAGCCTGTGCATACCGTTACGCGAATGAATATCGAAATGTTAAACACATAGAAACAATACCCAACACAGCTAATGGCGGCACCGTAAATCTAGGTATAGCAGCAACGATGCAGCTGTAGTTCCGCGGCAACGCAAATATCTGCACGCGGTACCTTGCATCAAACACAGGTTGGCCAGTCCTCAATTGAATATACGGTTACCTCCATCAATAACTGAGGCAAAGCGGCCTATTCACTCCTCGAGTTAATTGTCACGATTTTTTTTTCAAAGTTATAAGCTGCGGCTTATTAGTACAGGCAGATTTCGAACAACAGCAAATCTAAAGAAGAAAAGGGAGAAGACGAAGGTTGAATTCAATTAAGGTGGCACTCCAAGCATACAAAATACAGCATACTGCTTTTTAACAGCGAATATGTTGTAGCCCGCCGTAGTTCGTGCGTTGTCACCAGAACACTAATCATCATGAACCGGCGCGCGTTCTCTTCGTCTTCGTCTTCATCATGATTGTCATCTTCATCTTTTGCTTCACTCCCAAAACACAAGCGCCGATTTTTCCTGCGCGGGATGCAATAACGGTGATGGCGAGACGACGAGTACGGAGAGAAAGAAAGAGAAATAAAGATAGAGAAATTCTAAGGGAAAAGTTTTCTTCGCGAGGCCTGTTTCGAACCCACCATCCGAAGGCGAGCGTCTTAACCGTGCACTCGGCTGTCCAGGCACGCTAGCAGAGCACAGCATAGCCTTGTATAGTAGTAGTATAGCAAGGAGGTAGGAAAGGGAAGTGAGGAAAAGGAGGACAGATGTGAGGCAGGGGCGTAGCCCGAGGGGGGGGGGGGGTGTTGGGGCGTAGGTTCGAATCCCCCCCCCCTAAGTTTTTCAGTTTACCGTGTGTATGTATACACGCACACATACAAACGCCCACACGAACATACATAAAGTATGTTTGAACCCCCCATATGTCGGCAAGAAAGTTGGAGCTCGCTCAGACTCACTCCGCAAATATATTCTGCTCTGAGGGCTCCCTCGGACTCAGACTCACCAAAATTTTCCTCAATCGGACTCACTCTGACTCAGACTCCCTAGAGCTTTTTTCAACCGGACTCACTGGACTCAAACTCACGAACGTTTTACTCAGCCTGACTCACTCAAACTCAGACTCACGGCTTGACTTGAGCCTGAGTGAGCCTGAGTGAGTCGACTCATGAGTCCATGAGCGTAAAGCTACCTTTTTTAGATCTTAGTGTCAATGCTATTTAATGCCAATATCTCACATAATCGGTGCTCTACGATGCACCTTTTGATCTTGTACCTTCAAATATGAGCTATCATTAATCCAGTAAGGACATTTTTGTGAAATACCCGATTCACACGAGATATTTTTATCAAGAACTTTCAGTGAAAGAGTTGGCAGGGGAAGGTCATGGCACCCCTCCCAATTCATGTCTCTGACCAATAAATATTGAGGTGGCGCATGAACGTGAGTGCGTTGAGATATGTGCGAATATATTTGAGTACAAACGTAGGCCGATAGAAGGCAGATAGTAATGCTGAAGATGAGTAGATTTGACCGTAGGTCGCCAATAAAAGGTGGAGTTCGCTCAGACTCGCTCAAGAAATATATTTTGCACTGAGGGCTCACTCAGACTCAGGCTCGCCAATATTTTCCTCAACCCGATCCACTCGGACTCAGACTCACCAAAAGTTTCCTCAACGGGACTCACTCGGACTCAAACTCACCAAAATATTCCTCACCCAGACTCACTCAGACTAAGACTCACGGGCCGATCTGAGTCTGAGTGAGACTGAGTGAGTCGACTCATAAGTGAGTTTGTGACCTATGCCCCCCCCCCCCCCCCGAAAAAATATCTGGCTAAGCCCTTGATGTGAGGGTCAGTAGCAGGGAAAGGAAGGGGGAGAGATTAAAACATACCATAGAAAGAAAGAGAAAGAGAAAACCAGAGAGAACGAATGGCAGAAAGAAATAAAAAGAGAAAGAAAATCACAGAGATAGAAAGATATGGAGAGCGAGAGAAAGAGATAAAAAGAGAAAGCGAGAAATACAGAGATAGAGAGACAGAAATGGAAAATAGAGAAAGAAAGACAGACCGAGAAATAGAAAGAAATAAGGAGGTGATGGTGAGGAGGAGGGGCACGCCTCAGCTCCGCTGCTACCTTAGCCTTCGCACCGCTAGTGCGGAGCTGCCCTACGTTTTTTTCGATCGCGAATTCTTTGAGCTTCGATGCCAACTCTTTGAAGTTGGAACGAAGTGGCCTACACGCTAAGATTGTCGTTACGGGTGATGGCCTGAAGATCTTGTCGTATTCGTCACACTGCATGCATCTTGTTGATCATTACTGGCTAATTTGTGACAGGAATTCACCCCACGGCAACCTACACGTGGCCGTGAGCGACCTTTCTATGCGCCTGGCCTTCACGGCCCCCGCGAGCTGGCTATGGACACACACGAGTTATGCAGCGATCATAAATAGGCTTTCTTATTACATCGGCCTCCACACAAACACCAACGCCATAATGGTCTTTCGGAACCGCCAACAGCGACTCTGCGCTTACGAAGCCAGAATATGGCTATGCACTGCTGTGCCTTTCCACCGTTAATCACCAAAACAAAAATGAGTGCGACGCAAGAGGCATCCATGCTTATATAACATGATCGAATATTAAGGTGATCTCTACCACGGCGGTTAACTCTATGCACAGAGGTGGCGCATTTTGTCAGAAATAATCAATGCGTAAGACATTCCTAGCTAGCATCTGACCTTCGCACAACACAAACAGGCGCACATGTGATACCATATGGAAAAGAGAGTGACCATCTAACACCAAAATCAATGCCAAAGTCAACGGCATCTTGCCAAGATGTATAAGCCAATCCTCGAGCAAAACACCCAATCTCACTCACTCACTCACTCACTCACTCACTCACTCACTCACTCACTCACTCACTCACTCACTCACTCACTCACTCACTCACTCACTCACTCACTCACTCACTCACTCACTCACTCACTCACTCACTCACTCACTCACTCACTCACTCACTCACTCACTCACTCACTCACTCACTCACTCACTCACTCGAACACACATACACTCGAGCACACACACACACACACACACACACACACACACACACACACACACACACACACACACACACACACACACTCTCTCTCTCTCTCTCTCAATGCATGCACGGCTTCCGAAAGGAAGCATATGTCTCGTCTCTCGCTCTCTGCGAGCAAGAGAGGAGGAGGCAGGAGGTAAATCTTGCTTTTCTGCAAACAAGAAGAAATCTAGGAATCCTCAACGGGCTGCGAGGCAAACGAAAGAAAGCTAAATCAAGCGTGCCACATGGAACGCGAAGAAGCCAGTCGGCTACTTGGCCGCGTGTCAGACTCTCCTAGGGACTATTCTCAGTGACGCGGACAGTTCTATACCGACTGCGAGTCGAGGAGGAAGAAGAGCCGGGAAGGGAAAGGAGGCTCCCTAATTGCTTCGACGGTTTCCGTTTCCGCCCTGGTGGACCGACCACTTCAGTTAGCCTGTCTCGCGGGATTTTCCGCTTGTTTTGTCGTTGTCAAGCGAGGGGTCTCCTTGAACCTGAGCATCCTGAAGTTCTTGCCCTTGCTCGTACGAGCTCTGGGAGAGGAGCCGCACCAGAGGGCCTCGCGGAGATTACCCGGAACCTCGGTTGTTGTTCCGAGTGACACGAGGGGGCCCCCGAGGCTTTGCGAGAGCACTGCGCATGGCACTACGCAGCCACTACGCTGGCACGACCGGTAGAAACAAGTGCGGTCGAGATGAAGGCAAACACGACGGGCACGGTGTAGCACGGGGACGGTCCCGGCAAATGAAGTATGGCACCACTAAGTGAGCAAGCGTGCGCTTCTTTCACGGTACATCCTCGGTGGAGATGTCCATTTTTCTAATGTAACCTATAAGTCCTGCCTTTACCACTAATATAGTCACCGAACACGACAGTTACGATGAGTTTTTTTTGTTTGTTTAATGGATAATATGTGGTAGAAATAGTGGAAAGTGTAGCCGGTGTCGGCTACATCTTTTCAGGTAGCACAGTTAGACAATAGCGAAAAGAACCATTGGTAGCTGGTGAAAAAGTGAAGTAGCGCGAATGAAAAGAAGTCACTCAGCTGGATTAAATGCGCTGAAACAGTTCACAGCAGATATCAGATAAAACGTTTTGAACACAATCTTCCCGATAAGTATGGATAAAAATCTCGCAAGACAAGTCCCGTGAAATGTAATAGAACGAAAAGTCCATTATTTAGATACGCAAAACACTAAAAAGGCATGTTAAGTTATTTCACACCCATTCAGTAGACGAAATTAACCGAAGAAGATTTATAGAAGTAGTTTATAGGCGAAAATGAATCAAGCTAGTGTCGCATCGATTCGGTGGCTATTTGATTGAGAAAATCACAACCTATAGAAAGTTTGCTCGTCACCCAGGACAACTATTGCTTTCTTTTGTGCGCGCGTGCACCTTGAATGTTGCTGTACGTGGTACTTTAAGGCAGTCAGGCTGCCTGCGAACACCTTTTCTTAAATCTCCATCATATTTTTTTATATTGCAGTAATTTTTTATAGAAGATTCGGTCACTTCTCTTTAGAATAATAGTTCCGCTTATCTTAAGATTTCGCCACGATAACAGCGCCGAAAGTACACAAAGCCAAATCAAGCAAATGTGAACGTATGGCCAGCTGTTTTGATAAGACGCGCTTAGAATTGCTTAACAGCGTAACAACATAAACTACGAGGGCGGAAATATAGACATATTACTTGCTTGTGCTCGTAGCCAAAGCGTTTTCACAATGTGAAGTAGGCACAATCATTCATATAAGGTAAAAATTTCGAAGGTGTAATTACCGTCGCATATATCTTTTAGACATGCACAACACAATCCTGTCGTTAGTTACAGCAACATTTGTGGCATTTGATGCATCCCGAGCTTTCGTTCCTTTCGGTCTTAACTATTGCAGACCTCAACTTAACCATTTAGTTATTTCTTCAGGAAGAATCGCTTTGGAAGCTTTTAACAGCAAAGCTATTTGTGCCGAGCATTGGTCCGTGTTGAGTGAACCGAAATTATCAGCATCATGAACCGGCACACGCTCTTTTTGTCTTCTCATTTGTCTACGTCCTCTTCTTCATCCTCTGCTTTGCTCCCAGTACACGTGCACCGTTTTGTCCGGCGTGGGCTGCAATAACTCTGATGGGCGAGAGAATGAGTGCACAGAGAGATAAAGAAAGAGACAGAAAAAAGAAAAACAGAAAAATTCTTGGCGAGACGGGATTCGAACCCCCGTAACCACGATCCGAAGGCGAGCTTCTTAACTCGGCTATCCAGGCACGCTAACAGAGCATAGCATATCCTTGTAGAGTACAGTATAGTAAGGGGGTGGAAAAGGAAAGTGCAAGTGAGGCGGAGGGAAAGGAGGAGGAGAGAGAGTAAAGCATAGTATATAAAAATGAGAAAGAGAGAAATAGAGAGAAAGAAAGAAGGGGAAAGAAATAGCCAGAGAGAGAGAAAGGAAACATAGAAATAAACAGAAAAAAGACATTAAAAACAGAAGGAGGATCGAAGAAGAAAGAAAGAGAGGAGGAAAGAAAGAGAAAAGTAGCGAGCAACAAACGAGGTTGCCCAGTTGCGCTCTTCCTTTGGGCTTGGCACCACAACTAGTGCGAAGCGGCCTTAATATTGTTTTGTTCTATTCGGGTGAGGTCAACTTATTTTTTTATGAAAACCTTCGGACGGCAATTTTTATTTAGCTGCGGTGTGTTTTCCACAAAACAGAGCTTAACGGAGCTTACGAAACCAGTGCAGTTTACGGAACCAGCTTAACTGAATCTATTTTTATCGTTCACGGTTACATGGTGTCAAGTCAAATCTTAACTAAGCTGTTAGTAACATTTCATACGCAGCAGAACATTCATTATCAAGTTGAGCACGTCAGCAGAAAGTTCAACGGCAGATCTACAGAAGGTCCAATTACAATTTCGCCTTCACATTCTTGAAAAGTGCTAAGCATGCCTGGAATTTTTACAACTGTTCTTGTGCGGAAAATGCGAAAGCCGAATCGACGTGCACGATGTGAAACAGCAATGCAACAACAACAAACTTCTTGTTCTTCAAAGTAAATATCTCTGAACGTTGGACATAGACCTCTCGCATGTACCAGGGCAGCCGGCCCTTCCGCGTTGTTTGAACTCTACCACACTGCGTGAGCCTTTTTGAGTATGTGCACGGGAGGGACTATTCTGGTTGGGGTGAGCTGCGCACATGGAGGCCCTTGCTGTTTTAGATGCGAAGTATCTTATGGCGGAGTTCAGTCCGGTGGTGGTGGTGGTGTGCGGCGCGACCACCCTTACTGCGCATGCGCATACCCTCTCCACACACCTCCTCTCCACTCCCCCTCACCATTCCTCCTGTCATCTTCCCCTCTCCCCTTCCCCTCTCCACTCACCCTCACCCCCTCTCCACTTCCCTTCTCCTCTTCTTCTCTCCCCTTTTCCCTCTCCCCTTCCCCTATCTCATACCCCTCTCCCCTCCCCCTTTCCACTCTTCCTCTGAAACGCGGGCTAGACCATTGGCTAGACATGCCGAAATTCTCTCCTGCGCAGCGCCACGATGAGCACCAGCGCACGCGCGTCACCTCCCCCTCTCTCTCTCTCCTCTCCTACGCTGCCCCCCTTTCGCACGCCTGTCGACCGCGTTCCCCGCTCGCCCTGTGAGAATTAACGTCCAGGCTAGAGGGAAGACAATACGCGCGTAGCGTTCCTCTTCGCGTTCCACGACGCGAGGTCGGTAGCATGCCCAACGAACGCCAACGGAATGCGATCGTGCAAGTGCTCCGGCTTCGCATCGCCTCATGGTCCCCTTTAGCGGGAAATGGTGTAATTTTTTTATTTCTTGGGTTTCCAGATCCATTTCATGCGTTTTCCCTCTATCATTCCACTTCTCCACGTGTACAGTTGCCATCCGTGCACGCACCTATTGTTTATTTCCTTCTCTCTCTTACACACACACACACACACACACGCGCGCGCGCGCGCGCATGCGCTCGCACGCACTGTGGGGTCATTTGCTCTCAAAGAATACAGTGGACACATGCAATAGTCAAAACACATAAAAAGAATTTTACTTCACCTGCTATACAGTATACCAGCTAGCCGAGTTATACCATTGACAGCAAATGCAATGCGTTGCGAAATCGACAAATTTTGACTTGCCACGTCATGATATCGCCCCCTGCTAGAAACTCAAGTTTTTATCTCTACCGTTTAAAAGTTAAGCCTGCTATAGGTGACACATGGCTGGTTGGCGCATGCGGCTTTTTTTTTTATTCCTGCCCAAGAAGAATACGTGAGAACAAGTTTCATTTGTCATTACGCAGTGCGTAATGAGCGCGTATCAAGCGTAGACTTCGTGAAAACACTTCTCTTACACATTATTAAAGAGCTCGCAAAACAAGGCAGGCAACAGCTGTGACGACATAATGCGGTAAGCAGCGCAAGGATAGGACAAAGGATTAATAAAAGTATACAATACGGGCATTGACTTCCAACAAAGGCTGACTGCGCCGGGTGTATTGATAAGCTGGCATAGACAATGGAAATGTAGAGACAATACGTGAACAAAGAAAAGGGATTGCGTCAATGAACAGGGAAAATGAATGCCCGCGGGGGCGATAAATGTGGTAGTGGAGAACGATTCTTTGTCAAACACATGATTCGCGGCCGTGATGACGCAAGAAGGACCACACGCGGCAACTGCGAAGGTCTCAATTATCTCGCAAGTCCGCTGATATGCGTGCTTCATATTGGCTGTTGTGCCCGTGTAATTCGTTCCTTAATCTTCTGCCCCGTTTGAACGCTCCTTAGTGCCTTTACACAGCAAGTACGAGAAGTTCAGACAACCACATGTTGCAGCAGCTCTTGTTGAACGTCATCGCTAGCACAGCAGACTTGGGCGGGTATCATAAGCAGGTAGTAGCACAAAGGAGCATCAACCTTTGTCTGAACACAATGACGGCTAAGGATTTTATATATCGTTGATGCGTGCACAGGTCAGCAACTCAACCTCGAGTTGACTCACTCAGACTCAGACCGAGTCGTGAGTCTGAGTGAGTCCGGGTGAGCAACGTTTTGGTGAGTCTTAGTAAGAGTGAGTCCTAAGCGCAAGGTAGATTTCTTAAGTGA
Source organism: Rhipicephalus sanguineus (assembly GCF_013339695.2). Classification (NCBI taxonomy): domain Eukaryota; kingdom Metazoa; phylum Arthropoda; class Arachnida; order Ixodida; family Ixodidae; genus Rhipicephalus; species Rhipicephalus sanguineus. The sequence continues at coordinate 129,585,063 of NC_051180.1, read as the reverse complement.
GTCTGAGCGAGCCACGCTTCTCTTGACGACATATGGCCCTATCACGCATCTTCAGCATTATTCAGCCTTACGTCGGCTCACGTTTATACCCACTCACACATATTTCAGCGCATTGGCATTCATACGCCAGCTCAATATTTATTGATCAAAGGCGTGAGTTACAGAAAGGAGGGTGTGGTTGTAGTTTACTTTTGAAAGATGTTGCGACCACAAAACTCTTAGTACTATCTTTAAAGTACTTTTAATTCTCACCGCGATAACTCGCGCAGTGAAAGCGAAGACTGCAGCGATGCGGTGTGTTTTCCGTCGTTGCTCCACGGTCTCCAGTCATTCGACTAACCTCCGCAGGCTAGTTTATGAGCATGTCCGGGTTGCGAATCGGAGTTTCGCAAATGGTATGATAAAAAGAACTGTGCCATGCAACGTGTCCGGCGAGCGCCCGGCAATTGCGTCTCCGGCGAGCAATCGTTACCCTCTTGTGGCTGTAACAAAGGCTGCGAGAATCTCAGGAAGATCCAAATAAAGCGGAATGTCGTCCCAGATGATTTTGTCTAAGGCATAGCAAAAAACAAATGTGCTGGCTCTTTGTTAATGTAATTAGTTACGCCACACAGGCCTGCATGCGTCTTGTTATACGATTTTGACATATTTTCCCCTGCAATCGCTAATTTATTCGGTTCCTTGTAGCAAATATTCAGAATAAAAAGAAAGAAATATTTATGGTTCATGGTATAGGTCATTCCGTTGTTGTGGATTAGGCTCCAACTTGCCACAATTTATCGTTTAGGTCACTTTCGGTTTCTGCCCTCTTATTAGCATGATAAACATAACCGCGAAGTCGCGCTCACGGACTCTTCTTCATTTTAAATTTCTGGCCTGGCATAAGTCGCGTCATTACAACTTGATGCAGACCTGTTTTTGTGGACTCTATGGATAATAACGAAGATTCCTCGAAGGAATATTTCAACAGCTTTGAAATCGCGGATAGCGTTGATGATTCGAGCAGGTGCAATCGAACGATGTCCACCAAATGCCTCGGTATCGCGCACGATTATCCGGCCGTGAGCAGCCCACTAACAAACCTTGCACATTAATTTAAATTGACCGCATTTAAGAAATGAAATTCATTAGGCTTTGTCTTCATTTACAAACAAATAATATTCGACGGCGAAATCCGTAAGTGCCTGTTCTCATTAATATTGTGTCTAACAAAGAAAAACGAGCCCTTAACAGTCTTCTTCTTTCCTTCATTCATAGCGAGGGTCTCGTTCTGGCAGACTTAATGCCTTCAGGTAGTATGCGAGGGATTATTGGTCAGCTGCCGGCTCGTAAAAAGTTCACGTGCTACGTCATGCCAACAGCCAGAAAGAAATAGTGTGCCACACTCGCCGCCATGGCTGCGATCGGCGCTGACTAACTCTCCTAGGTTTAAATGCACATATATACCCCATAAAGAGGACAGGAGGATGACCGCCGCCGTAGCTCAGTGGTAGAGCATCGGAAGCGTCATTCGAAGGTCTCAGGTTCGGTCCCTGCTGGCAGGAAGGTATATTTTCGTCCACTTTACTTTCTTCACATTTATATCCTAATTGCTACAAATAACATCCCCTATACTTCCCTTGGCATCATTGTCTGTTAGTTCCCATTAATGTTGTGTCTAAGAAAGAAAAACGAGCCCTTAAAACCGCAGCGCAACACGCGCTGCGGTTATCTCGACTGAAGGTTTTTTTTTTCATTTTTCTCGACGTACAAAGGGCTCATTATTACCTTTCATGGTTCAATGGCCTATACTAGGTGGCGCTTATTGCACGTGGGTATAGCGGAGGAAAAAGAATGGGTAAAATGTCGTTCCGAGAACAAAACGACCCAGACGGCTTTGTAGCCGCCGTCATTCGGACGGCTTTAAAGAAAAGAAGAAATCCGCGAAATGTTTCACCACCTTCTTATGATTCTCGCCATTGCTGTAAGCACGGGCCAGAAGCCATAAAGAGGCAGTTTTCGTGTTGCAATCCTCTTCGCATTCATATAGCGGTTGCTCGTGACATACTGCTGCACGAAGCGTGCATGAATGCAGAAACGACGTCCTCCCACCACTAAAAAAATAAAACAAATCTAAAAAAACGGAGTCAGCGAGCGTCGGCTGGGCGTCAGACAATGAGAACGCGCAATTCGAGTGCGCTTTACGGTGTTTTTGCCGCAGAAAAATATTGCCGCGTAAATGCCTTTAGTGACGCACCGAATGATGGGCGTCGTTGGGGGCGCTCATAAAAGATGTAACATCAGAGGCTTCTCGACTATTAAAAAAAAACAGAAACGCGCTTTACAGTGAACTCGTGGAAAAACAGGGAGATGACTATGAAAGCCCGCATTTATTTGTCCAAACGACGCAGGATTTGAGGCCGTGCCTCCTATAAAAAAAGCCGCGTCATACGCTATGTTATACAGCCTCTTCGCTCTTTCGCAATCACGGATTTTGAAACATATGATGAATAAATAGTTTCGGCGCGCATACAATGCGCCGTCCGTCTTGCGATGCCGCTATGAATGCGTTAATTCAACGTTGTTGAAACTGGCATACACATGGTGTTCAATTCGTTAACAAGAATACGTTTACGAAAGACACGATAGCCCACGTGCCGCTGGGCGTCAACCGCGGTATGAAAAAAAATAAAAAAATTAAATATAAAACAATGGAGATAGTATGACTGTACGTACTTTAACAGTGTTGCAATAGCGCTATACGATCAGTGAGGGGTGGACACGTTAAAACCTCATTTCAACCAAAGGCATTTAGATGTAAGATGGACGGAATATGAGAGTTGAACGTGCTGTCTGAGGGTGTGCTCCAGTTTTCGCCAACGTCGTAGACAGTCTACACTCTAAGAAAAAAAGAGAGTCCTTTGACTCTCTTTTTATACACGTAAGACTCACACGTGTAGCACTTCCTTTAGAGAGGCAAGTTGAAGCTCTTTAGCAGAGCGGTGCATTGACTCTGCAATGGAAAGTCGTGCGTTCCACGACTCTCCTAGAGAGACTCAACGTGCCTCTCTAAAGGGAATGCCACACATATGACTCTCACATGTATAAAAAGAGAGTCACAGTTCTTAGAGTGTACGCTGGCAGTTTCGAAGACAGCATCGAGACCTATTAGTGCGAGTAAAGGAGTAACGTAACGTATGACGTCTGTGCGATGGGACGCCACCTCTTGTCGAGAATGGAACGTTGAGGCAAACAAACAGAATTCTTATTCGTGTACTTAGTTCGCGTTAAAATCTATGAAAACTAAGCGCGGCTCACATTAAGCGCTCAGGAAAGCGTCTACTTGTGGGCAGACGAATGTAGCGGCAATAACCAAGCATCCCGTTCATCCGCCATCTTGTCTGGACAGCTACGAAGCCTGCATCGTATTTGTCCTTGATGCTGTATTCGCGAAGCTATGTTATTATGCGGTCTACGGCGACTATTGGAACATACTTGGAAAAGGGCGAAAGCCCCAGTGCTGTGGATTATGCTTTCGAATGATCTCTAGAGCTGGAATATCGAAACTGTTCACTTAAACGGTGGCTGGTGAAGGGTCGTGAGAAAGTATTGCCCATCTGAGTGACATATAGAATAAAAGAAGAAATGGAAGGCTAAATTACTGCACGGTTTCATGAACGTTAATGTTACGTTTTCCAGAAGACGGTGGAAGGCGCCATCGTACCTGCAAGCGCATACGTACACATGAACGTTATAAACGAACACAGCAGAATACCCCAGAGGAAGGAGTTCGATCTGCAGTGGGGTATAGTGTGAGCGTGGGAATTCCTCGTTCTTTTTGTATTATGATGGCGGTGCCTAAGAAGACGCCTTACAACTATGGCTACGAGATTAGAACACTGGAGGCATGATAACTGTCAGGGGCGGATCCAGGAGCCAACTTTGGGGGGGGGGGGTGTCCTTCATCTGTTCGGGGGGGGGGGGGGGTAGTTGTAGGGTAGGGATGAGGAGAGAGACAGGCACTGTAGGTAGGAAGGGGGGGAGGGCTGACACAGTCTTTGGGGGGGGGGGGCGATCGCCCCTACCGCCCCCCCTCCTCTGGATCCGCCACTGAACTAAGTTGTACAACTGGCAAAAAGAGCACGGGAATTTATATTTACTGCACTCAACTGCTACAGCCCTGATTACGCGTCATGCTGTGAGAGCAGTTCGTAAGGGCCAGTTTATGGCTGCGCGATCTTTTGAGAGGAACGAATTATCACCAGGAACTGAATTACAGTGGCAAGGCGAGGCAGAAAAAATTAAGTATTGAGGAAAACGGTGTCGAAGCTTAACTAAGACTTCGCCGTCCCTTAACGTTGCAACGGCAACGCTTTTTTTTGCTCCCCTCGAACTCTTGTGTAAGAAGTTCGCGTCCGCTGCGCTTGTGCGCTCATTGAAGAAGGCTGCTAAGAGTCGGTGACAGGCACTCAAACTTTTGCGTGCCTGTTAACACCACGCAAGTTCGAGCCCCGCCAAACTTTTTTGGAGAGCGACCCGCTCTCGATGGAAAACTCTCACGGCAAAGTCGGATTGATGGAAGTGAAGAAAACAAAAAACAATAATTAAAAGACGGAGTCAGCAGTACAAGGATGCAAGCTGCAGGGAGGCGCCCGCGGAAGGAGCTCAGGCACGTCAAAGCCCATTGTTGAAAAAAGTAGAAAAAAAAAAGACAAGTACAGGCATCAGCACGCGGAGGGAGAGGAGCTATAAGCCGATCACGAGCTGTCGTCGTTTCTTTCTTCTTGTATTTTGACTTGGTACATCTCCGGAGGCCTCTTCTGCCAGACATCTCCACAACCAGACACAGCTTTTGTTCTAGCTTTGCGCAGCGGCGTCCGCCGGCATTTAAGGAGAGGACAGCTGTAATGCGCGCACGACCAAGAACGCCCGCGCAGAACACCGTTAAAGCCAGCAGAAACCGGAGCGAGGGGCTTTAAGGAATTTCTTATCCCGTTTTCGTCGACCCTCCCCACCCCTAAACTAAGTACGTAGCGCTAGGCCTGTTCCTCCGGTGGTTCTTGACGTGGCTTCTTCAGCTTGGTTCGTAGTTACGTTTTTTCATGTTTTTCCCGACACGCGTTGCACTACTTTGCCTCGTTTCGCTGAACCCTCGCCGAGCTCTCGAACAAACCGAAGAAGCCCTCCCCACACGACGCCGTGACCCGCTCTTCAGATGCAACGCCCCTCCTTCTTTTCAAAGTACCTTTCCTCCCACTCGAAGGCGCTGCTGCATGCGCTGCGCCGGACCTTTCGTCGATAAATGGTGCCCTCGCGAGCAGCATTGCCCTCGTCCTCCCAAGAAGACGTCCGTTCGTGTTCTACTAAAAGGATTATCACAACGAGCGCCTCAGACCGGATTGGAGTCGAGCACTCCTTTTTCTCTCTTTCCCTCCATTACTTAACGAAAAAAATAAAAAGAGACGTCGAGCGCGAAAACCTCGTTTTCGATAAAACCAGTTTTACAGACAGCCGGATTAGGGCCATAAAGCGAGCGTCTTTTGTTTTGATTGTAAGACGCCGCCGCAGTGCGGCGCGGCATACCACTCTCTCTCAATCTCTCCTCTTTATTCGTTACTCTCTCACTCCATTGTTCGCGCAGTGTGACTTTTATTTCTCCTCCTTCATTCCTTCCTCGGCTTTCGAGAAAGATGGAGAGAGAGAGAAAAAAAAAAAGCTAAACGCTTTATCCTCGTAGTCTGGGGTATCCTTCGCCGCGCTTCTGAGTGTCGTCATAAAAGGCGAGACAAACGGCCTTGGGTTATATTCCTAGTGAGATCTTCGGGCTGTAAAATGTCCGCCTGCCGCTCTGGAAGATGCCCCGCGTTTCGCACGTCAGCTCGCATGAGGAACAAATGGTCGCTAAAGCTCCCCTCCTTACTTTTTTTTGGTTGCTGACTGATATCGTTTGTCGCACGACATTCGCTACCTTGTTTAGTAGGCGAAAGAAACATTTTCCTTTAAAGGGACGCCGTATACTTTTTGGTGGCTGTAAACGGGGTGACAACTTGAAGCCAGCTATGGCGATGAAAGTGGGCGTGAATATACCTCACGCGACGCACCATTCTTTATTTTAACGTCGGTTTACGCGGTTACACGGCCCACTCTCCGTTGGTCTTAGGTTTCGACAAAGAAGAAAGAAGTGCTAGCAGAAAGAAGAAAACGAAAAATTTGAAGAATCAAGCATCGCAGTTGCTCGCCCTACTTACCGGCATTCCGTAGCCGAGACCGACTTGAGATTTGTGTAAATTCGGGGACTGGGTATAACGAAATAAAAATATCCGAATAAACATAGTAAGTAAGCTCACTAGTGGTGCTTTTCAAACGTCCCCCTTTAGTTTTTTTTTATTTCGTTGATCCTCTGTCTTTTTCTTAGTACCTTTATATTGTTTTCATAGTAAAGCTTAGAAGGTTGTCTATAGTTTCATTTTTTTATTATTTAGCTATAATTCAGATGAGAAGTTGTGGCTGTTTGAAGAAAGTTGGGAAGCTTGTCACAAACGACCTGCTAGCCTCAGTTTTTCTGCCAGGTTTGCGGATCGCTAATGCGCCCGGTATTACTCTGCAGACGCGGGAACTCAGGAAAGCAAGATTCGTGACGGCTTTAAGCTTTTTCGTTAGCAACTCTTTCTTTTTTTCATCAGTACCACCGATGCGCTTACATCGTGAAAAATTGCACTGACACCTAATATTAAAGTGTGAACGTATGCTAAAATTTACGCATTTTAGCCTGACCGTTTCGAGTCAGAAATAATTATACTGACTCTAATCTTGAAGGCAAAGACTGTCATCTGCTTCTCGTATGACATGTAGCATCACAATGATGACTCCACGTAAGATATATGGTTCTGCGTTGCACGAGATATATTAAAAGGGAAAAAAAAAACCAGGTTACCTATAGATGTCGTTAAGCACTAATGCTGAGGCACGAATGTAGTTCCCTGAAGTCAAATACTTTTCTTTTTATAAACTGGCAGGAAATGAAGTAAATTTTATTCTCCGCTTTATTTCAATAACCTGGGTAATGACATCTGTCTCACATCGCTTGAACTAATTACCAATGCATTCTCGAGCAATGACAGCATGAACTCTACGAAAATTTAATATAGATTGATTGTACACCGTCGTTTTATCTTACATGGGAAAACTACGCAGTGGCGCCTTTGAGCAAAACATCTGTACACCAATATCAGCTGGTCGCAAGTGGTTTTTCGCGGCCAAAATGCAGTGCAAAAAACCTCGACAGTTGCCACGGCGGCTGTCCGAAAGCAGGCGTTTAAAAATTTTCAGAGCAATTATGCTAAGGGCACATCATCAGTGTTAACGAAGCCATATTCTCCAATGCAGAGAAGAACGACAGGCAACTCCTCTGGATCCCAGCGCATACAACTCCAGACATCCCCACAATCAACCCCAACGAGGTAGCACACTGCGAAGCTCGAGGTCTTACTCGCCGAGCTGAGCAAGGAGTGACTTCTATCGGTCAGGGGAACGTGGAGGAGGAGATGTGGAAAGAAAAAGATCGTTTAACAACATTTAGCGATATTCTATCAAATGCGGAGGCGAATTTTACCACCGCCTCACAGTAAACTCAACAGAGCTGAGTCCGTTGCTTGGAGGCGATTACAGGCAAAAACCTATCCGAATCCCGTGCAATTAAAGACTTTACCCTGAGATATACACGAGCGACACATGCAAGCTATGCAAGTCGGCTCGAGTCACCCTACAACACATGTTGTGGGGATGTCCAAAATATCAAGATCACATGGCAGTCTCCCAGGAGGACCTACGGGCGCTGTGGTCGACCGCGCTGCCCAGTTCAGAACTGACGGAACGACTTTGGGCCGTCCAGCGAGCCGTGGAGGCAGCGCGGGAGCAACAGCAAGCGGCCATTTAGGCGGCCCCAGGCCCGGGCCTTCCATTAGCCGGATCTTAAATAAAGTTATTTCACTCACTCAATTTTGTTGCATGCCTACAGAATCTCTGTTACCTTCAGTAGGCGTCAATCTGTGTATCAATTGAATGTCATGCATGACTTTTGTAAGAGGCGCGCGCACGCCGCAGGCCAGGAAGAATGCTCGCGAAACAATAAGCAGTAGAGAGAGAGAGAGAAACAAAAGGTAGAGGAAAAACAGGGAGGTTAACCAGAGGAAACCTCCGGTTGGCTGCCCTGTACTTGGGAAGGGGAAAGGGTTGAGAAAAACTGAAGAGTATAGTCTGTATCGATTCAACAATGTCATCACAACAGCACTGTCCAAAGCAGCACACTAACATAATCACTGGGCTGTCAGAACGTGTGGTTCAGTCTGGTTTCCCTAACAAACAGCAGCAACGCCCTCATAGCGGCTCGCGTTGAAGTCTGTGTGTACCAGTGCCTTAGAATTTCGTGCTCCGTGAGAGGGTGGTTGTGCAGCTGGTGTTGTGCGGTTGAGAGGGCTGCTCTTTCGGAGAGAAAGCAGCTGCACTCGCAGAGAACGTACCACTGCTTGGTACTTGTCGCTGGGCTAGTTGGTACTGTCTAATGGACGATAAACACATTTCTCTATAGTGGGCCCTCTTAACCCTTTATGCGACAGTGGGACAAATACGTCCCACTGTTTCGTCTGCAGGAAAAATTTCCTCCCATATCACCCGTTGCAATTAGCGCGAGAATATGTCACTCATATCTTACCCAAGTCTTAGGCCCGTATTCAAGAACAGAACTTAAGTATCGCGAAAAGTTGACTTATGAAAGTACAAGAATAGTATAAGCTTGGAGTTAAATTTGGGGAAAGTTTCAGAAACGGCACTTAAGGCGCACTTATGGAAGTACAGTACGGTCCACTGTTAAAGGGAACACTGGACTGAGCAACTTTCATTTTGTTGGCCCCCTAACTGCTAGTGGATGCGGAAAGAGTGTTCGTGCACGTTACTAGTCTATCATAAGAGTTCGGAACTGTCAACCAACAGTAGTGTTATTCAAATATAAGCCAGTAGGTTTTTGTAGGAGAGTGACATCCGGACATACCCGAAACCCAAGTGTTCCCTTTAACAGTGGACCCGTCTGTACATACCACTTTCCTGGGTAAGTAAGGCTCCTGGGAACGAGGCTATAGAAGTTTTCATACTGATTACATTAGACTAAGCACAAATAACTGTAGCTTTCGCGCAATACAGAACGTAAGTGTTCCAGTCTTTAGAAACTTACATTGCGTAAGAATGGAAATAAGTATTGCTCACTGTTGTCGGTTTTTCAGCCTTCGGCTGGCCAGAACAAGCAGCCACCGCTCAGAGGCCTTCGCTATAAAGTGGCTGTCACCGTACCGGTTATTTTGTCGTCTACAAATGTGTTTGTTACTGTGGTGAGATGTCGCGTGCAATACGAGCAGTTATTTTGTCACCTTACGTGCATTTCACTCCTTGGATCCTTTTTTTTTTTCGTTTCATCGTTTGGTGTATTTCTGTAACTTTTAATTTTCTGAGCGCCCGTGTGCGTTACCCTGTTTCCTGATAAGGGGAATGTCACCATAAGGTAGGAACCAACAACAATGAAGATTTTTCACAGGTGTACGTCTTTCACTTGCTTCGTTACACAGTTTCCTTGGGCGTCCGCAGCAGCATGCGGACGCAGGCTGCCAATAGATTTCGTTGGGCGCCCGCAGCAGCTCTATACGGACCCGCACTGCCAGCCATTTAATAAAATCCTGCGTTTAGAGAGCTGCTGCGGACGCCCAACTAAAACTGTTTAATGAAGCAAGCAAAAGAGCCTCACCTGTCAAAAATATTTGACGCATGTCGTCGGCATGCAGCGGCGGAACGGGGTGACGACGTTCGTTGTCCTTTGGGCACAGGGGCAGCGTTTCCAACATGCGTAGCACCGCTCGCTCGGAAAAGGGCGTAACGGCGGAGTGTAACGATATGCTTCAACCTGTGTAATTTCTTCAACATGGCCAGCAAAGTCGGCGAAGTCGGTGAGACTGCCGTAGTAGTCGGCCATTTTGCTTGCCGAGAAAACAGCGAAAGTCGCACTTAAGGTAGCCAGTGGCTGTACTTTCCTTTCCGGTAGTTAAGTGCCGATTTAAGTTTATCTTAAGTACAAGATTGCTTTGTGAAACGCGTTAAGCAACGATCGATTACTTAAGTCATAAGTTAGGGATAAGTTTCGTTTGTGAATACGGGCCTTAGTAATTCTGAGGAAATTTTTTTTACTACGCTTTCAAATGGTGGAAGTAGTATTGAAATGGCGTTGAATTTCGACAATTTTTTTATGATAGGTTCTGAATTTTCCTCTTCTTCAAATAGAAAGAACCTCCCAATCTAAATGCCGGATAATTTCCTCTTTTTCTGGTTTTCAAGATAGGCGATTGTAGTTTCCAGTCATCACGTGTTTTTGTAAGTTTGCGCAATAACTTGACCGATAAATGCATCGAAACACAATCCGCTGCGAAATTGCCGCGCTCATCCTTCAGCGTAATTGCGCATTTTGGTGCGTGGAAACGTTTTTCTTTACATGATATGCCTTTTGAAAAGTAGGCACATATATTCAGGGACAACAGTCGTACTCGCAAATTTCGACAGCCAAAGCAAGGGCAGGCAAATGGACAAAAAAAAAAAAGAAATAGTTTGGGCATGCGGTGAAGTAAGCTTTACAGGAACAGACAACGGCGCTATGAAGGCTCACAAGAGGCGCAGGTGCAGGTGGCATTCTACTGCTGAAAATGAGGTCCGCACAACTTTCCTTAGCACAACTTGAGAAGCGACGCCCTGTGCCACTAGCTTCGGCCATTTCCATCCCAAATACCCGTTGAAGAAATCGCGAGATGGTGCCTTCATGAGTCAGTGAGACAATGTTTTCTCACTTTTTGAAAACGCTCTCATGAGTCAGTGGGACATATATATCCCACTTTTTTTCAGTAAACTACTGGCTTGATTTTCATGAAATTTGTTTTATACTATTTTTTTGTAGTTTATATCAGTAAACCCCGCCGGTTTTTACATCATCGTTTCAAAACATAGGCAAACCTACAAAGGGTTAGCGCTCGCGGTGATGCGCACCTCACTCCTTTATTTGTCGACTTGCACTAAGCGGCCGCAATATTTATAGCCTGCAAGGTAATGCCCCTGTGGCAGCGATGACGCTCTATAAACTATTTTACGGGGGGAGGGTTCGGTGCCGTCAAACTGGGCTGCAGCCTTGCCGCTTTGAACTTTTAAAAACTAAACGGATGGTGGTACTGTAGACGCATACGCATGAAAACGGTTGGGTTGGTGCATTCAACGTTTCATATGACCCTATAAATTCCCATCGCGACATATAAAAATAGGAAAACATTCCTATGACAGCCCGGGGTGGCGGCGCCCCTGTGTCATACGTAAAATCACCCGTGCACAATGCCGACCACCACTGTTTGTAAAATGCGGCGACAATGGTTCGAGGTAAAGCACAGGGAAGGGCTCACGACCTGCTTGGTACTATCGGACGCTTGTCAATATGACGCCGCATGCCCTGGCTGAAGCGATATCTTAACCAGTGGAGCTCCAGACCACCCAACGTGCGCTGTCCCGGATTGACTGACCGTAATAGGGCACCGAATAATAGCCGCTCCTCCTTTCCTTGTGCACCCCCTTCGATAACGCCGCTGTTCAAAAAAAGAGGCGGCGCACTCGCGCTCTTTAGGGACAAGTGATCAACAACAAGCCCTCATACGGCGCGTGCTAGCACTGGCAAGTCCCTAAAACGTCGAAATGGCCTACGGCAACTGGTCTCAATTCAATAGCAGCGTGCCCGGCAACAAGTGTGCCAATGCACTGGAGCAGCTGGTACACTACAAGCTAAAATAACTACTTAAAAAAATTGAACCATTTCCCACTAAAGGGAACCATGTGGGGATGCGGAGGAGAGCATGGATCGACTTAAAGTTCAGTTCATCACGGGCACCTTGCCCGATGTTAACGCGTCCTTTCATGTGGAGCACACCATGAATTCACTGCCATGCTATCACTTATGAGAAGACCCGCCGCTTTCTGAGGGTCATAATCGATCGCGACCTGTCTTGGAGCCCTCACATCGCTTACATGAAGAAGAAGCTGACCATGATCGCCCACGTCTTAAGGTTTCTTGTTGCAAAATCGTGGGGTGCATCTGTGCGAGCGATGCTTCAACTTTACACCGCTCTGTTCCTCGGTTTCATGCGCTAGAGCCTACCTGTGCTTTGTAAAACCCGAAGAACGAACATACGTGTCCTCCAGTCGCTTCAAGCTCAAGCACTGAAAATATGCCTTGGCCTTCCGAGATGCACATCTACAGCGGCGACTGTCGTCATCGCGCGTGACCATCCAATCATCACATACATACGCGTCGATGCTTTGAGAATGCACATCAGACATTTTGCTCCTGATTCCGTCGCACCACCTCGCCTCACTTCCTACATCTAGGCCGCACTCTGCGTTCAGCGGTACTGTAGCATCACATCGAGCAGTGATTCCCTCGACCTTCACGCATGCAGAAAGACCGCCGTTACCATTGTGGTGCCTACACCCACTCGAAGCCCTACTCACCATTCCCGGAATCCAAAAGAAGAAACAGTCATCATATTTAGCCCTACAACAAGCCACACTACTGTACCTGCATGAGAAACACAGCGGACGCCTTCACATTTACACGGACGGTTCTGTCTCTTCTGCAAGCTCAGCAGGGGCAGTATTTATTCCCGCGAAGTCAATCACCATAAAATTCAAAACAACGCATTTCACATCATCAACGACCGCAGAACTCGCCGCCATCCGTGCAGCACTAGAATTTGTAATTAAAGAACCTTCGCAAGCTTCGTCCATCTTCTCTGACTCCAAGGCAGCTTTTCAATGTCTTATGTCGCCATTTCGTTATGGACCTAATGAGCACTTAGTCGCTGCTATAAGGCTCCTCCACCACCATGCAGTCAGAAACAACACAACATAGCGTATCAGTGGATACCGGGTCATTGTGGTATATACGGTAACGACCGTGCGGATGAGGCCGCCCGATCTGCACATGACAGTGACCACTACGCAGATATACCGTTCTCCAGAACCGACGCAGCTACAAGACTTCTTTCGCTGGCACGTGAACTCACACTTGCCCAGTGGAACTCGGCTGAATTCACCAACGCTCGTATACACAGCTTGGATCCCAATCTCCAGCTCCGTCTTCCGTCAGGAATATCGCGAGCTGAGGAGACGCTTCTGTGCCGCCTGTGGCTTGGCGCAGCCTTCACGAATGCCTACTCCTGTCTGATTGGAATGGCCAACAACTCCACATGCAATTACTGCAGCTGCGAAGAAACGATCTCCCATCTTCTGTGTGAGTGTCCCCGTTTCAGTGCGCCAAGACAAGAACTTTCCAATGCGCTAGATAAACTTGACAATCGCCATTTGTCGGAACAAAGGGTTTTGGGACCCTGGCCGAGTCCATCGTCAGCACAGAAGGCTTTAAAAGCATTATTGCGCTTCTTGCGGACAACTGGTCTTACACTCTAAAAAAAAAAAAAAAAAAAGGAGCGAGAATGGAGCAACGGGCTCCGTTCCTCCTTCGGAGCCGCGACTTTCTCCTTTGCGGACGATTTACTCGTCGCGCCCTCTTGCAGCAAGCGCCAAGGGAGAAACTTTTCTCCTCAACCACGTGACTTGCGCGCGCGCGCATGCGCACGCCGAGTTAAATCGTGATTCCGTGCTGCGGAGAGCGGCTGCCCTTTCGCGCTCACTCGGCAGCCTCAGACCAGACTATCCAGTGCTACCGATCTCGGCCAGTCGCGTGCAAATACTTGTACGTAGGATTGATGCGAGCAACACACGAGTGACGTTCATTGCTTTTGTTCTATGTGTTGAGTAACGTGTCTGGCTTTTTTTTTCCCTTTTTTTTAATAGTCTCGGCGTGTGCGCGATGCGCCGCATACTTCCGTGTGTCTCGTGTCGTTTGTATACGTTTGCGCACGATCTGCTTGTCATAAATACAGTAAGTCCCGCTTCACAAAACAGTCTTTTTTTAATGAACACCTTAGACTGTACACCAATAATTAAACTTCTTTCGGCGTTAACATACTTGGCTAGAGCACGCGTTTTTAGTTTTACACAGCACTTATAGCACTTATCAATATAACACGCAATATAAAGCATGAAGGTTAATTTTTACAACATTTTAGCAAACGTGATACCACTGGACAGTGCATGCGTGAAAGTACGATAACATATAATTGCTGGAGTTTGACGCGTCGAAACCACCGTACAATTATGATGCACGCCGTAGTGTGGGACTACGGATTAATTTCGATCAACTGGGGTTCTTTAACGTGTACCCGAACATAAGCACATGGGTGTTCTTTGCCTTTCGCCCCCATTGAAATGTGGCCGCTGTGGCCGCATTTTAACGTTAACTTGCATCATAATTGCACATATCTGAAAAATAAGTCAATGACTTCTGTCAATTAAGCCGAAATTCTCAATCACATGCGTTTTGGAATACGCATGCCATCACTGAGAATTAGGGCTGACTTATGCACGCGTGCAGTATATATCTCTCGTTCTCAGGATTTTGCTTTCGCGTGCGAAACTCAACACAAAATGCGCTTCTAATGACAGCTGTGCACAGTGGGTAATCACTAACACTCTCACTCACCTTTGTGAAAAGAGTATTCCAAATCTAACGCAAGACAAACCACCGCCACAACGACAACTACACAGTTGTCGCACAATGAACACAATTTCACACGCCAGGCGAATACCGTGACGTAACAGTAGCAGAGCAGCATGTAGGTACAGCGCACTGAAATATTACAGAACACGTAATGTGTGGGTAGCGTTCTTTTCCATAATTCGCGCGGTGTAGCGTCAGTTTCTCTACTCAAGTAATCGAGCTGCCGCGACGCCAAGAGCCACTGGCATCGCTCTCGAAAGACCACCGTCCGGTGCGAGGACATCTTGTCTTGTTTCTTCGCACGACCCGCGTTGTAACGTACGTATACACAAATGAGACGGCCGTACCGCATCAGAAGCATTGTCACTGAAGGGCTAGCAGTTGAAAGAATCCATGGCCCATCGTCATACTTGTGGTCAAAGCATGAACAGAGTGTGACCAGATGTTAACGCCAAACCACTCCACGAAGTCGACGCGACGAAGGCGACGGAATCTAACTATGTTGCCGATGTTGCGCCCTCACACAGTAACTATTGAAAATAAAGAAATCAGAGAGAGAAATTTCATCTGTGGCCGCTGTCGGAAGATGGCGCTACTTCAAAATGTCGTCGGAGTCTGATGAACGGCTCTCAATATGGTCGTTTTCGCACTAACTTAATCAACTCTCTGTAATTATAGTGTTCATTATCATGCGGCTTTAGATTAACTGGTGCGCTTGGCTAAGCCATAGCTACTATTTAATAATGTCGGCGTATATTGTGACGCAGCCATGAAATCGTAAAGAGTTGAAGAAAAATGACGCATCTTTGTGTCACCATGGTCCACTGTAATTCAGTGACTCTATAAGGGCCAGCGCTTTTTAGAGGGGTATGTGTAAACGTCTGTCCGTATGCATCTGTAGTGAATTGTTTGTGTTGTAGGTTTTATACATGCGAATGAATTGTGTATGTATTGAACTGAATGTGCGTACTATGTGTCTGCCTAGCGAACGTGTGCGTATCAACTTTCCGGTGTCCTTGAGTAATCCATGAATGGGCCTACCTCCCCGAAATGCCGTGTGCAGTATCAACGTACGCCGCCTCAGTCACTTTTTTTTAGTATTGTTTAATTCCTCTAGATGGCGCCAGCTACCACCTACTTCGCGGCTGCGGCGCTCTCATAGCTCCACCTACTTATATGAAGTTGAACATCTATCTATCGAAACTATGCTCTGCTGCGCCGGGATTGTTTTGATGCGACAGAATGTACATTTTGGAGGCACAAATGCGTGGATAACGTCGCTACACCGTGTGACGCTTCGACAAATAAAGACAGCAAGCCTAACGTACAGTCTCCGGGTGAGAGCCCCTTTGCAGTATCCGTCTCTTTTAAAGTGAACGCCGTCTCGCTGGCCGAGCGAAACGTACGAGTTCCGTCGTTCCGTTTCGCGATGTTTTCATCACTACAGGTTTGTCTGCTTGATTTTATTGTCATAGCGTTCGATATTAAGCTCAGCTGGACCGTTTTTTGTGACTGCCAGTGCCGCATACTCTTTATCAGTCGAGAATCGATGCGCTCGCTAGGCCTAAATCTATTGCTCGCTTCACTGGCTTGGCGTCAGCCATCTTGATTTTGACAGTTTCTCCATTGAAAAGGGAGGAACGGTTTCTCCATTTGAAAACGAACATTGGGGACATTGCCGTTTCTCCCTTAAAGGAGAGAGGGTCACTCCATTTTTTTTAAGAGTGTAGAGACAGACTGTAAGTAGTGCCATATTCTCGTTTCCTTTTTCCCCTCTCTTTTTCTTTTTCCTTTTCTTGCTCTCCTTTTTTTGTAACATCTCTCTTCTATCATCTTTTATCCCCCTTACCCCTTCCCCCAGCACAGGGTAGCCAGCCGGTCTAAGAACTGTCTAACCTCCCTGTCTTTCCGCTTGTTTCTTCCTTCCTTCCATGAATTCACTGTAGTTCCTGTTGCTGTTACTCGTCCCAAACTCTTGTTGGAGCACGCCACGCGGGTTCATCGCGCGTCTGCAGAATCTCGTTCCCCGACGCCATCACATGATTGTTGAGAGAGTGTAAGGGGGAGAGGCCACAGCGTCTTAACCAGCCCCTTACACAGGCTCGAACGCGCTAGCGCGTGCCAGTGCACGTGGTTTTATCTGCGTAACGCCAAGCTAGGACAGCATACGGCAGCCCGGGCCCCTAAGGTGCTCTGCACGTATCATCATCAAGGCGGTCGAAGAACAAGACGAAGAAGACTTCTCCTTGGCGCGAGCGCGCGCTCAATATGTTACAGATGGCTATGGTAGGTTTTAGAAAGCGAACGGTCGCCAATGGAACTACGGACAAAGGCCAGCGCTAAAGCTGCTTCGCATCTAAAAAAATACCAGGTAATTATTCATGCTAATTTCCGGAATTTTACGTGCCCGAATCACGATATGATTATGAGGCCCGCAGTAGTGGATCGCTCCGGATAATTTCGACCACCTGGGGTTCTGTAACGTGCACCGACACCGAACAACACACGGTCCTTAGCATTTGCCTCTATGGAAATGCGACTGGCGATGTCAGGATCGAACCCGCTTAATTCGGGTCAGCAGCTAAGCTCCATCATCGCTGAGCCAACGCGGCGGCTAGAAAAACTACGTGAAGATGACCGGACCAGCTGAAACTCACCTGGCTTTTCTTTTCTTTCGCTTGTGTAATCTTAGAACACCTTGTAGCAAGCGTCCATGAGGTTCTCGCATTTCACCATGCATGGCCTCCGCGATCCTCCTCTGTACGATACAGACGGCCACGTGCAAACAGAAGTACCACGACGCCAATCGTGTTGCTGCTGTTGCACGGGATATTTCGCGGCAGCAGCAGGAGAGGCTTCGCATGCCAAGCATACGCGTGGGCGCGGGCGCGAGACCCATCATTCTTGCCTTTACAGCCAACTGCATCCATTTGCCTCTTTTCACGGTGCGCTCTTCTCCCAGTGGGAACGTTGCAACCCGTTTTGGTATGGTCACGGCACGCCGCCTGATCTCGGAGGCTTTCGTTCTAGTGGTTCGAGACTCAAGCGTGCGCGTGCTGCTGCAGATTTCTGTGCTGTATACCGCTTTAACTGTACTCAACACGTCGCTGCAGATTCAACAAACGCATATGTACTACACAGCGTGCTGGTAGTATTCTGCCAGCGCACTGTAGTACGATGTTCCAGTACAACATGTGTGTACCTGCAACAGCACGTAACGTCTAAGCCGGAAAGTGGAGAGGACGTCGTCCGGATACAGTGTTTGGTGTCATTTTGCGGCTATACTTTGTGTTGCCGACGAAGCGTTCAGACGTGTTGCATTTCAAGCGAAACTGGTTATGAGTTAGAGATTTCGGCGGCTGTGGCTGCAACATATACGTGAAAAACTCGGCGCGGGCGAGTGTACAGAAATGTGGCTGTACATAAATGCGGCCCTCGAAGGTGCGTCGGTCGTATATGCGTGTTTGCGCCGGTTTCTAATAATTGATGCTCTCTCGATCGTGGGCTTGGCGGCGATCAGCCGTTTCTGATACGGCAATCTGTTCTTTTATCGAGGTGACTTGTCCTCTCACGATGGCACATTTCATTGTGGCCTGTATATTAAAGCATGACCGTCGTTGTTGCCTGCACCAACAGAAGTGTTGCGCTGCTAGAAACACGGGTAAAGGCATGGAGGAAGAAAAAAGTTAGGAGGGAACATTGCGCAATGCGAAAGAAAGAAAGAAAGAAGAGAAAGAAAGAAAAGAAAGAAAGAAAGAAAGAAAGAAAGAAAGAAAGAAAGAAAGAAAGAAAGAAAGAAAGAAAGAAAGAAAGAAAGAAAGAAAGAAAGAAAGAAAGAAAGAAAGAAAAAGAAAGAAAAGTAGTAGGTCAGTCCCGCACGTGCCGACCTTCGCTTGCCGCCTTTTCCAGATAGGGAAAAAGCTCCTAATTTTTTTCCAGAGCTGGCAACGTATGCTTGATTTAACTTACCTGTTTAAAGTGGCGGTGCGTGCACTGGGCTTAACTCGGTGATGACAAAACCTAGAAGATGCCGACGGCAATGAACGAGCCAGTGCAGTCAGCAGACTGTGTCGGTGGGAGGCCATTTCATCAGCCTACGCCGACAATGATGCAACCGACGACAGCGAGTCGTCGGGGCGTAGCAGCGTTTCAGATTACTCTATCGACCGCCATTCGGCCCGTCCCCGTGGAATTGACCAGTGAGCGAACCAACAACGAGACAGCCTGAAAATATGCTTTCGAAATTAAGATCTACGATCTTCAGCTTTCCCCAGCCACGCACGTGTAGTTTAAGCCGATCTGAACCGTAGTCCACAAAACACGATAACTACACTCGAGTACACGAGCTCGTGAGGACAGACGTGAACAAAACATAAAGAGTAAACAGTTGGGACGAAGAAAACTGCTTTCATAGTTAGGTTCTGGTCCGCCGCGGTGATACAGCGGTTGCGGTACTCGTCTACACACGCGAAAGTCGCAGGTTCGATCCCGCCAGCGGCGATCGCATTTTGAAGGAAGCGAAATGCTAGAGGCCTGTGTACTGTGCGATGTCAGTGCGCGTTAAAGAACACCAGATGGTCGAAATTTCCGGAGCACTCCACTATACGGCGTGCCTCGTAATCATATCATGGTTCTGGCGCGAAAAGGCCTAGATATTGTCATTATAGTTAAGTTCTGGCCTTAGCGATTTGCGATTAACCGTTTTTCACTTTGCACGGTGAATAAGAGGGGATTGACTAAACTGCGAAATGCCAACATCTGTACGTCACTCTTGCCGAAGGTCTCCCGTCGCATTCGCGCCCCCCAAAGGAAATTGGAGTGCATGTAAACAGGTCTGAGCGTGTTATCCAGATATATTTCACAATTTCCGTAAGTCGTTATTTAATCATCTTAAACAGGAAACAACTGGAGGTGTATTCGGTACAGCTGCCCAAAACCATCGCCTGGCTCATCACCAATGTCGTCAGCACTTGCAGACGTGCTTTCGCGAGAAAATTAATTCTAACATTAACAATGCCTTATAACAATATTATTGGCAATACCAATAAGATTGGCAATCATAAGATGCAAGCATGATGCACCTAACAAAAAGTGAGAACCAGAATTAAAGATTTAATAGTATGACCATTTTTACATATTTCATGAGCGCTTCAATGCAGCTCGCGTCAGGTTGAAGCAGCTAACCACTTTTGTACAAATAAGTGTGTTTCGCAAAGTTCTCCCGTCATTCTGTACCAGTACTATGCTATTTCTGTTGTACTTCAAGCAAACGACAAGCTGTGTCTGTACAAGCCGATACAAATACACCGGTCTGGTGAATCGGTAATCAGAGAGGGAAAGCTGTACTGTGATGTTTCTTGCAGCGAAGATATGAAGTGTGTAGACGAGCGCTTGAAAAGACATTTAAAAATTTATGGCAGCTTCCCACTTTTGGCGCCAAGCCTGAAGGAAGAGCGGAGCTCGGCGGCCTTCGTTGTTTATCTTTATTTTTTTCTTTCTCTCTGTTTCTCGTATCTGTTTTTTGTATCTGCTGCTTTCTATTTCTTTCTATATCTCTCTTATTTCTTTCGCTTTCGCGCTCTTTCTATCTTTATTCTCTTACTTCTCTCTCTCTCTCTGCTTCTTTCTCCCTTTCCTTGTTTGTCTTTACTTCTCTCTTTTGGTCTTGCTCTCCATTTTTTCTAACTATTTTTTTTCGTGTCTGTTTCTTTCTCTTTTTCTGCTTTTCTATCTTTTTATGTCTTTATTCCCTTTATTTATCTAGTTTTCTCTTTCTTTTTATCGCTGTATTTTCTCTTTCTTTCTATATCTTTGACGTGTTTCACGGGCTCCACTTCGCCGGGCGGAGTTTTCGTTTAACGCTCGCATACCTGCTGTGCTCGGTAGTGGGGCTTGACCAATTCTTGTGGCACATACCCACCTGTGGTTTTCTGCGGACACCAAAGTTTTTACGGCCAGTCTAATCACCTCCGCTCTTAAAAGTGATTTGAATGTGCGCAAATCATCGACGGCGGCCTCTTCGGCAAACATAAATTTGCGAGCTGTAACAGCGCCTGTACCACGCTTCTCTGCACAGCACGGAATCGCGCTCAGCGCTTCTCAACCCGCTGTCGTAAAATGCTACACAGCTTCCAGGAACGACATCATCACACCCTGGAGTAGCGAGAAATAAATAATTGCGACTGAGGAGACGCACAACTGCTGAACACCCAACATCAGCGCAAGCACGTCATGCAAGAGTTTTCTAAAGCCTACCAAAATGTTTCCAGCGGCAAGCGGTAGAGGGCAGCACAGGAACATAACAAATCGGAGGCGACAAATCCTTGACTTACGTGTCGGGTAGTGGCACTCGCACCGCGGCGTTCGCGCGCCCTGGTGCATTCCTTCGATTAACTACGTGCTTCGTCGCGCTGCCGAAGCGGATCTCAGAGGCCACGTAGAAAGAAGCCCGTGGTTGAGATCTGCTCCGCCAGGTGCCGCAACAACCCCACCTGCTCACAAGAAAACCGTGTTCTCTCCAGTGAACTCATTCAAATAATTTTAATTAATTATCCCGAGAGTTAACTGACCCTTATATTAAGTAAACCTATGCTCCGATGTCGTATGTATCCAACACAACTCTTAAAATGAACCAGAACAATCGATTTCGCACCACTTTTATTTTGTACAAGACTTTTTCGGAATCCTCGGAAAGCCGGATGTGTGACCGGAAGTGCTTGGAATATAAACAAGTGTGTCATTCGGCGCTTGTGTCCCTATAGAGACGGATCGCTGCAGAGGCTTTCGAGCACACCCTTCCTCAGAGCAGTGCTATCGCAACAGGAACACTTGGGCGGTTGCTGCGTGCGCGTGCTGCCTGCCGCTCGACAGCGCAGACGCGCGTGCTCTTACAGCCACGCGGTTCCTCTCGCGCACGCAGCTCACAAAGGAGTGTGTCACTTCCTCGAGCAGCAAGCCTCGTTACGAGGAAACTTAATGCGCACACAAACAGCGCCAGTGCGCGGAACCAGGGGACAAGCTCTCTTAATGGAAGCGACGCTAAATCGTAGAATGGTGAATGCCGCTGGGAGACGACGTTTCGACAAGAGGACTTGTCTTCGTCACTGCACCAAGGATGCTTTGATGAAGACAAGTCCACTTGTCGAAACGTCAGCTAAAGCGACATTCCCTATTCACCAATTTCTCGTTACTTCAAGCCTCTTTCTTCCCCTCAACTTCTCCATTGTCAGGATTTCTTGGGGAGGTCATTCTACGAGCGAAATTTGGGCAACGTTTTGTCTTGTCGCTTAATTTTACACATACCTGATTAAACCTACATACACATATGCATGTACAGTCGTCAGCAAGCTCAACTGGAACGCTCCGCAGCGTGGTCTGAAACGGTTTGATTGACGCCAGCGCCACGTAGCTTTGGGTTCTGTTGCCGAGATGTTACCAATGCATGCCGGCATACTGTCCAAGTATACCTATAGGTATTATCTCGACAACAGCGCCCAGCGCTTCGTGGCTGGCATCACTCATACCAGTGCAGGCCACGGTGCGGAGCGTTCGAGTTAAGCTTGCTGACTAGTGCACATATAACGAGGTTACTTTAGCTCGACCCTTTCGATATTTCCTCTGCCTGGAAAGTTAGTCGACCCGCCCCTTTCTAACCGCCGTTTCGGTGCCAGCAGGGTGCGATGGTCAGCTACAGTGCGGTCAGCAGAAACATTCTTCGCTTTCTTGTTTTCAAACGATTCATGTCAGTAAATCATCAGTTACTACTACAGGGTGTCCCAGCTATCACGCAGCACGATTTAAAAAAAGAGGAACGGCGTTACGCGAAGCAAACCTACTGCATATTGTTCCTAGTGAACTGGAGTAGCCACTACTATTTTTTTTTCGTTAATGAGGTTTAATTAATTAGTCATAATTATATTTCTAACTCGACAAGTACTCGCCTAATGGTCGAAATGTCAATGAGGCGTATGTAGGCATGTTCAAATGGCATCTAATTGCGCTACTTTCAACAACGTGCTAATTGCGCGCTCATTTTTTCCGATTGATCAAGAAAGCCCGCGAAATATAAAGAGTGACACGTGACTGGACTATTGCGCGCGTCGGGAAGCAGCGCCCTCAAACAGGCTCCCTATGAGGTAGACAGAATCAAGGAAAAAATGCAGAAAGAAAAAAAAAAACGCTTCGCCCTATCTGCCACTTCCCGGCCTAAGAAACGCACCGCTTGGTTTTACAGAGTCAGGCCGTAATCGGAACACCTGCCGTGTTATCAATGAGAGCAGTCGGCCGTGAGATATGGATGATTGTAGCGTACTATCGAACGGAATGAATCCCAGCGAAATTGCGCGCATATCGTTGGCGCCCTACCTGTACCCTTGCCAAAATGCGGAACGCTGCCAAAATGCGGAACGGACAACAGGCAAAGCAGTTGTTTGCCGTAAGCTTATTTGAGGGCGCTGGTTTCCTTTGCCGGTGGAAGTGTAGTCACGTGTTATTTTTCATATTTCGCGGGCTTTCTTTATCAGCTGGAAAAAATGAGCACGTAATTAGTACGTTGTTAAAAAAATGCGGAACGCTGCCAAAATGCGGAACGGACAACAGGCAAAGCAGTTGTTTGCCGTAAGCTTATTTGAGGGCGCTGGTTTCCTTTGCCGGTGGAAGTGTAGTCACGTGTTATTTTTCATATTTCGCGGGCTTTCTTTATCAGCTGGAAAAAATGAGCACGTAATTAGTACGTTGTTAAAAAAATGCGGAACGCTGCCAAAATGCGGAACGGACAACAGGCAAAGCAGTTGTTTGCCGTAAGCTTATTTGAGGGCGCTGGTTTCCTTTGCCGGTGGAAGTGTAGTCACGTGTTATTTTTCATATTTCGCGGGCTTTCTTTATAAGCTGGAAAAAATGAGCACGTAATTAGTACGTTGTTAAAAATTGCGCAGTTATATGTCCTTTGAACATGCCTACATACGCTTCATTAACATTTTCACAATTAGGTGAGTACTTGTCGAGTTACAAATATAGTTATGACTAATTAATTAAACCTCATTGACGAAAAAAATAGCAGTGTCTACTCCAGTGCACTAGGAACAATATGCAGTAGGTTTGCTTCGCGTAACGCCGTTCCTCTTTTTTTAAATCGTGCTGCGTGATAGCTGGGACACCCTGTATAACTGCACCCATATATGCCATTATTAAAAGTAGAATGCAATGTAGTGTTATGCACCCTTGACTGTACTATGTTACGCGTTATCAGGTGTGCCAATTTCTTCTAGGTTAAGGTTTATCTGAATAGAATAAGAGAGGGGCAAGTTTAAAAGTGGTCAGCCAAGCGAGCAATCTCTTTTTCAAACGAATGACAAAAAATTATTCCGAGGGATATTTCAGGTGACATTACTTGTTGCTCGCTTTAACAGTGTCGCAGCGTCGGGAGTGTTCCCATTCATTTTAATTAAATTCCAATTAAATAATGAAATATTACTTCTCCACGCGCTCGAATGGTGCGCTATTGATAGCATGAGTGAGAATTAAGCAACAGCAAATGCAGAACATAGCTCAATGGCGATCTTGAAAGATAAGGGCCGCTCAGTGTTACAAAATGCCATAAATAAAAAAATAAATAAACAGGGGACGACACATTGCCACACTTAAACGTGTGGTTGAAAAATAATAGCTAAAGCGCATTACACTATCGGTACTAATATAGCACAGGTCACACGTACCAAAATAAAGTCCACAAAAAAAAAAAAAAACGTTCCCAATGGCAGCCTTTAAAGAAGATCATGGTCGGATAATAATTTCCATTGACTCCTCGTGAATCTTGATTGCACTCACGTATTCTCCTTAGAGCTGAAGTTCATGAAGTTCTGATCATTCATAGCATCTTAGAACAATAGAAGCGGCAGCACTTCGATGGTAGCGTCATGCGAGTACTCCCGTGTACTTATATTGAGGCGCATGTTTGGGAATTCTAGGTGGTCAAAATAATCCGGCGTTTCCCACTAAATTGCCCGCCTCGTAATGATGTCGTGGTTCTGGCACCTAAATCTACAGAATTTATTTTTTTAACAAGCACTACGCATTTACAAAGTTGCGTTGTAACACGCAAACAATTATCTTTTGGGCACATTGTGCAAGATGCCGAAATACTGGTCTGCGTTGCGATGTTACTTGAAACATAAACTATCCTCTTTTATTCTCTAAACAACGTTGCCGCCTTTTTACACCACAGCGGCTCCGCCTTATTGAACAAACTACCATAAAGCACTGTAGGTACGTCTTCGCTGAGCACACATGCAATTCTTCTAAGACATGCAGTGGTGCACGCTTAAAGCCAACAGGAACGTCACCAACCACAGGAAACAAGCACAGAGAAGCGCATATGTTCAGCCCAGGGTACATAAATACAGAGCTGTGAGCACGACTGACACACACGCTCGTGCATATTACACTAGGGTGCGCACGGATTAGTCGATGCAAGGACGCACGAACAGCACAGCGCAATATACGCTAACGTATGCACATGTGCATCAAAGAAGGCACAAACACGCATTGAAATGCTATGCAGACACAAAGACAGACTCTTCTCTCACTCGTTGACTGGGGTATAATTCACAAAACTTCTGTTTGGTAAGTGCGTTTTCCCGTTGGTTAGCCGGTTTCGCTAATATGTCCCACACTGCAAACGCAAACTAGCCGAATTGGGCGTTTTAAGGGCTACAATCCTCCTTAATACTACCTTCATCTGGACAGTACTACCTTAGGGTGTAATGAGGTGGGTGTAATAAAGTTCTGCGTACTCAATTTTACTTCGTTAAGAAATTATGTGGAACAAAGGAGGTAAATTCACTATCTGACGCCATTCGTTCGAATGGAGTTAGAGGAACAAAAAACTCCCATCTCATTTCCTCTGGCATGTTTTCTCTTTTTTTTCTGAAGCTTTCCATAACGCCTTCAGTGCTGGCGGGCATGCATGCAGCTGTGCGGGGGAAAGAAGTAAAAGAAAGAGGCGGCATGCTTCAGCGCACTAAAAAATCCTTGCACAGATAGCCCAGAGAAAGAGATATACGAGACCCTCCGAACGGCTGGAGAGGACGCGAGGATAGCGAGGAAGCCCTTTGGCCTTGCCGGCTGCAGCCTACAGCGGCCCGCCCCCGCCAGGTCAAAAGCAAGCCAGACGAGGCGCTACCGAATGGGACAAAGCTTCGCGCCGCATGCGCGCGCGAAGAAAAAAAAAACAGAAAGAAAGAAAGAAACGTGAGGAGGGAGTCGTTCCCGCGGCGGCGCGATCGTCCGTAGCTAGGCCGCCTAGGCCTTGTGAACGCCACTTCTCAAGTGATCAGCTGTGTCGGTCGTGTGCGCGCGTTTTGTGCCTGCAGCCTCACTGTGTTCTCGCCGCTGGATGTGATATGCGTGGTTTGACGACAGTGCGACATGCTGCGCTGCGAGTGCGATAATCGCGACGGCCCGTCGACTCAAGCGAGCGTGCCGCTGTGCATTACCAAGCAGATGATGGGCACCCTGCGTGCTCGGCAAATAGCTCGGCACAGTCAGGAACAAAAATGGTGAGTAATACTGATGTTCTCTCTCTTTGCGAGCCCTTATCGTCGCTTATGCACCTGTAGATGACCTTCTGCACATTGCGTCGCTTGAAAAGTGCTATGAAAAGCAAAAAAAAAAAAGAAAGAAAAGAAAATCGGCATGTCAAGCTTGCGAAATGCCCGCCAGCGCACCATGAGCGTGGCATGTAACCCATGATGCTGTACATTACACGCATGTCATTCATTGTTTTCATGTTACCAGCTGTCATTTATGTACGTGATACAGTCACGTCACGCTATACCAGTCATGGTATGATATCAAGTTAGAGAACCGGACGCGAGTGCACCAGTCTCCATGCCGTAAATGACATACATGTCGTTATTTTCATGTTACTATATGTCATTTATTCGTCGCACAATCACGTCACGCTATATCAATTTAGGTGTATGTCAAGCTAGCGAACCGGCCGCGAGCGCACCATGAGCGTGGCGTGTGTACATGACATGCATGTCATTATTTCATGTTGCCAGCTGTCATTTATGTTGGACGTACAGTCACACTGCACAATACCAATTTTGGTTTATATGAAGCAGGCAAAACGGCCACTAGCGCCCCCGAGACCATGTTGTAAAAATAACGCCATACATGACAAGAGTGTCATGATTTGCACGTTAGAAACTGTCGTTTATGTGCGTCATACGCTCTTGTGACGCCATACCTATTTTGGTAAATATCAAGTTAACGAAACAGTCGCAAGAGAACTAAGAGAGTGACGTGTAAATCATGTTGTTAATGAAATGCATATCATGATTTTCAAGTTAAGACCCATCATTCATGTTCTTCATGCAGTCGTGTCATGCCGCACGAATTTTGGCATACATCCCATTCACGAAACACTCACACGAGCTACGAGTCGTAGGCGGCTAGATAGATAGGTAGATAGATCCGTTCAAAGTCGTGGAAGTGTTTAACAAATGCTTCGCATTTAAGTCGTTAAACTCGGATAGCAATGATGTGTGATACATGTTTTGGAACTTCTGTGAATATCACTCATGCTTCATACGACCAGTCAATCGACCCAGGAGTGCACCCTGATAAAGGTGTTTGCACGATATAATTTTCTTGCCTGCGATAAAGCATGAATGAGGCATGATGCTTTCAGGGAATATACATTAGAGCAAAAGGCCATGGTTATCACATTGTCACATGATGGAATGTGCATAAAGGACAACTTTGTTTTCGATTTATTCTTTTCTCCAACTTCATTTGTTTGTTTTAATCCTTCGTCATCGTGTCAATTTGCGCACATTGACATGTGACAAGACCGTGCGCTCTCATTTTGCAGCATCTACCTTGGATGCAGTCAACTACCCTGGACATCTTTCTCCCGCCAGGCAACTGTGAGAACCCACCGAAGCACAGATTGTCAGGAAGTGAAAAGACTTTTCGGCAACAATTTTGCATTGCGCACTCTGCCCGTCTCCTGAAATAGCATATTAAGGTACATAAGCACTGTACCTTCATACATATGCATCAAGGAACAGTGAAATAGCATATCAAGGTACATTAACATCATTAGCTTGGATTAATTTAGCTAGAACGAATAAATCATGTTAAAGCTATACAATGACGGCCATATCATGTGACAGACATCTGCTAAGTGCAGTGTGTATTGTGAAGCACATGCGTTTTATGGTATTGAATGAATGGATAAATGTTTATTCCAGCAAAATACAGGAAATGGGCCTCAAGTGAAAAGAGACAATGGTAGCTTGAGAAGTGCACAAGGCCCAGTAGAGCAAAAATAGAGAAAGAGCAACAGAAACGTGTGCACGTTCAAAGGCAAAACATATACGCATACAAAAAGAAGCAGGAAAGACAAAGCAGAAGAAACGTGCACATTCAAAGGCAAACACCTACGCCATCTGCAAAGTGACAAAATCAAAAAGGGTGAACATTTACGCTAGTGAAAACAATGAAAATCAGAAAACAGTGAAAACAGAAAAGAAGGAACGGCCATTCAACGGCATGGAAGGAATGCAACTTCATTGGTCATGTATCAACAGTAGAATTTGCCAAGGCTACATGTGCATATTCTTGGCCATTAGGAGATGTGCAAGGCTAATTTAATCGCATTGATATAAGTCAGCTGTTGAGTCTGTTGAACCAGATTGTTGAATCATCTTGTTTATTCCCTCTCGTTAATTTGCTGTTTTGCATTATGTTGCCAAAGTTTTCAAGGTCAATACATAGTATCATGACTGTTGACACAATTTGACAAGGTGAAAGCGCCTTTATTGTGCCCAGGCCTTAGTTTATCCTCACTAGAAGTGCGCTGTTTATTTTTGCCATGGTTCAGTGCCAAGTTGCCCAATCTTCACTCCTAAACAGAGTAGGTGCGGTTAATCAAGACCTTGCTAACATTCACAACCCTTTAAAGTGTACTTATAATGATAACTTTACTGACATCAAAAACTACCCACATAATGGTAAACATGGCAAGAGTACACTTCTGGTGGTGTTTCGCATTTTTTTACATCCGTTTGTTTTTTGCCCTGTGCACACGAAGTGAAACACTCACAAGGAAATACATAGCAGCATCTCAATTTTGTATTTATTTCGTGTTTTGACAAAATGTCTTCAATAAGGATAGTCAAGCGCGAATCTTTGGTAAGACAATTCATTCTTATGTATACAGAAATCTTAGTGGACTTCTTTTGGTGTAATTTTCAGGAATACACTTCTGGCAAAGCAGCAAGTGTTTGCTTGCCCACCAGTCTGTGTTCAAGTCAAGTGTATTGTGGGCATGAGTGTCGGCAGGATTTTGTCTTGGGGGTGCAAGGCGGTGTAACGTGTCGGCCTGTTGAGCAGGAGAGCATTGGTGTAGCTTGGGTGGGGTCAAGTGCTGGTGTGTCTTGATGGCGGCAGGTGCCCTTCGTGCAAACCCCTGCCGACACCCATGATTGTGGGAACACTCTGATGTGCCTCACTTTACACTATGACGAACAGCTCGTACATCTTACCACATTTCAGCCAACACTGGTATTGATGCAGTGTGTTATGCGTAATACTGCGTGCAACCTTTCTGATATCGTGTGCATTTGAAAATTTCGCATTGTTTAAAAAGATGCTGGGTGGGCCCAGTGTTATTCAGCAAACATAAGTCTTAACAGGGGCAGTTGGGCGAGTTGGTGTATATTCATAGTTAAAGAGGGTGCAAAAAATCACAGCACAGAGAAATGAAGGGGACAGGATGACGCGCTACTAGCAACTGAAGTTTAATCGAAACCACAGAAAGATGTAAACACACAGTACGAAAAATTACAAGACTAAACAATCACACATCCACAGAGGAATGAAGGGGGCAGACAGGGCAGTGCGCTACTAGTAACTGAAGTGTAATCAAAACAGAAAGATATAAACACACATGACTAAAAAAGCCGCACATGTTCAACTTCAGTTGTTAGTAGTGTGTCGTTCCGTCCCCTTTGTTGCTATGTGTTCTGATTTCGTTTTCACGTTTTCCTTACCTATGAAATGAACTCCTGACTGTTTCACAGTCTCTATATATGTGTGGTCAATTTTGATTCATCCTCATGGCATATCAAGTCCTAGGATCTAATGTGCAAAGCGACCAGTCACTATTTACAGGAATTTTTTTTATTTAGTGCCTGTGATTGCCTAATTGCAAGTTGACGTTGCAGCCATGGTGCTTGGATTATTTTTCAATATGGTAATTATGCGTAAGCCATCAAGTGAGGAATTAAGGATGAACTTTTGAGTTACAGATGGCACTAGCTGGCATAAAAACATTGAAGCATGGCTGTACTTGTTATGCATATTTTAACGCGATAGCGTTAGAGAGCTCGTGTCGCAGAAATTCCGTCGTCGGCGTCGGCACCGTTGGTTGTGAGCGAAAAATCGACCGTGAGCGAAAAATCGAGAAAGAAGCAAATAAAATAAAGAATAAAAATTTCTGTCCCATTGAGGATCGAACCCGGGCCGTTCGCGTGGCAAGCAGATGTCATACCACAAAGCCACGACGTTACTTGCAGCTCCTTCGGAAAAAAACACTACATAAATGCCATGTAGTGAAAGGAGTCTCCTTAACGCATTTTGTTGGACAGATGTCGCGACGAAAACGAGCCCATTCGGCGATTTGTAGGCGCATTTGGGAGGCCATCAAACTATGTCGAAAAAGGCCGGGATAGTGCAGCCATCGCCGCTAAAAACACACACGAACTTTCAAACAGCTCTAAATATGGACAACTATGTCCATCTAGCGGACACCATATCAACAAGCAAACAGCAAACGCTAGATAATGTGCTGCCATCTGTGAGGCATTGTGAGATTCTTCATGGCCTCCGAGATGGCGAGCGCGCGGCGTGTATCTTGGAGGCCATGCGGCTCTTGCTTTAGATCAAAAACCTGTACGATTCGCGCGCGCGCGCGTGTGTGTGCAACAATACACATTAATAAGTATGCACTTAGTGGTTGAAGTGCGCACTAGGGGCCGGATTTCGCTATTGCGTTCAACTCTTAAAGGCGAAGCTTAAGGGTCCCCCAATTTTTAGAAGTATTGGTACATTGCAGTCATGTGATTATGCCGACAAGTTCCCAAGCACAATTCCAGAAATTTACGATGGCTTCCAGGTATCTGTGAGTAAATATGTACAGCAACATATGAAGGCAACCTTGTAATTTTGTGGGCATTGCTGAATGCTTTTATGCACCTTGGTAAGTGGACCTACAGTCAACACCACAGGTCTATTTTGGGCTTTTTTGTCGGAAACTCAACTCCAAAATCATGTGCGACATGTTTTGATGCCATAGGGTAAACTAGTGCAATAAAAAACTGTACAATTGCCTGTCTACACGGTTTCATATTCCTAAAAGTGATGCTAGCCTTATTGTACTAATTAGTTGCCTTCGTGTGTAGGCTGACACCAAGTTCCTTGAATAGCTTATTTTTTTGGATTCTACTTACATACTGGCACGGTGAAGTGCCCACGTTAGTGCACATCATGAAATTTTACACCTTGCTTTCGTATTGCTTTACTGCTGTGAATTATGTATAGTGCTTAGGCTGTACTGTATATGTTGTTCCACGTGTTCAGTTTTGGGAGTAGGTTCTGTGCACGACGATGGAAATATATACCTATACCCTTACATTCACACGAGAAGTGCTGCTGTTTTGATTCCAATAAAATGTTGCAACCACTGGTTTTGTATCAATTGAAGTATGACTACTTGTCGTGCATGCAAATTATGAAGAAATGAATTTGTGCTTGCAAAACAAATTGCTGAAACACTGCCTGCTCAATGTAACTGCTTGTGTTTTATTACCAAACACATTGAACAGATGATTCACAGATTATGACACATTGTAGAATGTAGGCAACAGAAAGACAAAGTCATCACTGTGTTCTAACGTAGATTGGGTGATCTTTTATCATTAGTAGCATAATTGAAGGTTGCTGTTGTATAAATAAAGTTTAACGTAGTGTGCAGGTGGACGAGGGAGTGCACATATGATAGTTTTTCCAGTTTTCTGCATGTTTGCTACAGTCCTCGCGTTTCTGTGTTACAATTCTGAAATTCTGAATTGCAAACAAGCCAACCTCTCTGCTGCTGTGGTGAAGTAATTCAACAGAACCATATTTTCTCAAGAACAGCTGTTCCATTGAGGAAGAGGGTAATGCTTTTTTTTAATTGGTACTGCATCATCTGTCTGAGGGGAGGGCCAAGTACTCATGGACGTTCACAAGAGAGAAGTGCAAGTACATTAACTTTTTTCCTTTTTTTTTGTGGGAGACCTGTCACTGGTAAACTGGGGAGGTTGTCCTTGACCTTGGGGCACGCGTTAGGTATTCGCTTTAACGCGGTGGCGTGATGCTTACCAATAAAAGCTAATTAGTAAGAAATGTAGGTAGTATCCTAGTATGAAAGCAAATGAATACTGAATATGCGTTATAGAGAATCGCTGAATGCCGTGCTAAAGCATGCATTGCGAATAAGCGCTAATTGCGGAAATAGATAAGCGTTCAGCTGCTCAGAAGGCGCTGCTCGCGGCTGTACGGGCGCATTCAACGCACTTTATGTAGGCGCGGTTACATAGTCCTTGTAACTCTGGAATTTTCTGCGTGTGTAATTTTCATATGCGAACGCAGGCGGTCCGCGCTAAATGGTGCATTGCGAATAAGCGCTAATTGCGGAAACAGATTTTTGTTCAGCTGCTCAGAGCGCGCTGCTGCCCCTGCGTGCAGCTCGCGGCAGTACGCGCGCATTAAATGCACTTAATGTAGGCGCGTTACAATGTTCTTCTAAGTCGGGCATCTGCGTGTGTAACTTTCATATGAGAACGCAGGCGGTCTTCGAACCGCTCATAACACGCTGCCGCATCTGGACGCGCGCAGTTCGCGGCTGCAGAAATAACGAAAATTGCTCCACAGCATACGCTCATGGAATGCACATACGTTCGCTCATCTGAAGATACCTTTGTCACGCTGGTATTCACGAATTTAGCGCGAGCGAAGAGGGCACACGTTTATAGTTTTTCTAGCGGCACGACACGGTGAACCGGA
This sequence comes from Rhipicephalus sanguineus, assembly GCF_013339695.2. Classification (NCBI taxonomy): domain Eukaryota; kingdom Metazoa; phylum Arthropoda; class Arachnida; order Ixodida; family Ixodidae; genus Rhipicephalus; species Rhipicephalus sanguineus. Next base: position 129,552,281 of record NC_051180.1, on the reverse strand, counting down.
GAATTCGGAGCCGAGGGTGTTTGCGTCGATCGGCTCGGCCTGCATGACGCCCCACAAATTATGTATTGACCTTCCGCAAGAGCAAACACACGCCGATGGTACAAGAACAGAAGTTGGAAGTTGTGCCGACGGGTTACCAGCCGCTTTGTACATACATTGGTACATATATAAGCCCACGAAAAGAGCAAGCTTGCAAGTGGTGGCGCTGTGGTGTAATGGTTATAGTGCTTGCTTTGAGTGCGTGTGGTCGCGAGTTCGATTCCTGTGTCGTGCGTATTTGTATGCAAATGTCATGATTGTGCATAAGTACTTTGGTGTCCATTTTCTATTATGTCCTAGTGATGAATAGTAGCGGAAATTGGCCGGTAAACGTAATATACTGCCTAAAATATACTTTTTTTTTTTCATTTCGCGACCGCTCTAGGGCCTCGTACAAAAGGAGGCTTTAACAGCTCTCAAAAGAAGCAGAAAAACTCTCAATGCGCTCTGTTCAAGCCCCCAAAATGGCTTACATAAAAACACCAACTTTACCTCCAAAAGGAGGCTTTAAAAGCTCTCAAAAGAACCAGAAAAACTTCCAATGCGCTCCGTTCAAGCCCTCAAAATGAGTTCAATAAAAACACAAATTTACCTCCTTAGTTCCGTCTAATCACTCCCTTAAAGGATGTAAATAAAACCTCCTTTTGAACCTCGTTTTGAAGGGGGTTTTGCGTAGTACCTTTTGGATGCACGTTATGCGTCGAGCCCGAAACTCCCTAAAAGGCTCAAACCCGTTTGCAGTGCACGTCTTGACTGGCTGACACATTCTCGTAAGATAATTTTTAGCGTAAGACGTTTTTCAAAAAAACGGGTCCTGATGCTTAGGAAAGACAGCAGTGGACTATAAGGGCACAGCGCCTTGCTAGTGTTGCCTCGTGAAAAAATAGACAACTTTTCGTAGTCTATACCGTAAACGTTAGAGCACATAGTGTGCGTTAGAACAGCGGAAATAGAAAAGCATACTACCAGTCAGTACGTGTACTGCTGTGTTTCATTTGTTGAAACGTTGATAAGACTTCCGTGGCGATATCTATTCGGTCGGGAGGAACGGTCTCATTCTGCGCAGTTCATTAATAGTCGCAAAACCACCAAGGCGCCGATTCTTTAGCTTTGCTTCCGTTGATAGCATTGAACCCACAATGGCGTACCTTCGCCGTGTGTACCGATATTTTAAACGCTGATAACTACATTTTGAGGCCAGTTGTAACGGTAGAAACAGAAAGAAATGAGACCGACACAAAGACGAAGTTTCGCTGAAAGCCTCTTTTCAACCAGAGACATCGCCTCTGGCAAAATCAATCCGGCCGACCTGAAAGCTTTCCTTCTTTTTTTTTTTTTGCGCCGACAGGCAGGACACTGATTTCACACAGAGGTGTCGTGTCGGTGACAATCTGTGTGATTGCGAAATAATGACCCGTCACTACAATTCTGCAGAGCTGCTGAAAGGTGAAAATTAAAACG